>NW_025064950.1:0-29242 GCF_019112545.1 Guyanagaster necrorhizus
CTGGTCATGTCGCAAAGCAGTTGTTAAGTGAGAAATATACTGCACTTGCTGAGGGAAACCCAAACAGGGATATCATGAGTTTGCTGGGTGCGTTTTCCTTCTGAACTTGTCAAAGCAGACCTAATCTGTACCGCGACAGTGAAAGCCAACGTCTCCGAAAATCCACATACACGACTTAACGATGAAGAGCTGTTTGCTCAGATGAAGTATGTGTAGTATCTCAAACAGAGCCTCACTGTTGATCCCCGTGTTCAAGTTCTATCATGTTTGCGGGCCACGAAACGACTGCCAATACACTTTCCTGGACGCTTCTCGAACTCTCGAGACATCCTGAAGTTCAAGACCGGCTAAGGGCTGAGATTAGGAAGAAAGAAACGGTAATCTTCGCTCACGGTGATACTGAGTTCTCTGCACGGGACTTGGATACTATGCCTTATCTGACCGCCGTGATAAAGGTTAGCTCACGGTCATGTTATGTGATCACGAACTGACCGTTCTATAGGAGGTGCTTCGAATCCACCCCATCGTTTACAATATTTCTAGAGTCGCAACTCAGGACAATGTGCTGCCTTTGAGCAAGCCCGTGGTCTTGACGACAGGAAAAGTGGTTCAAGAGATAGCCATACCCAAGGGGACATCCATCATCGCATCGATTGCCGGCTATAATAGGTGGGAACCACTTCCGACATGTGTTGTAATATTCGCTGATTATACGAAAAAAAAAGGAACAAGGATGTGTGGGGAGAAGATGCACATGTTTTTGATCCCGCGCGCTGGTTCCGAGGAAATATGAGTAAGGACGTGCCAGTTGGCGTCTATGGGAACTTGTGAGATCTATTTCAATATAAAGCTATATACTACACTAACGTCGTTTCCTACCATAGGTTTAGCTTTGGTGGAGGACTTAGGTCTTGTATTGGCTGGCGATTTGCGTATGAATATTGACTATGTCTCTCTTCTCAACGCTAACTATGAAGGTTCATAGTGTCCTCGAACTCCATGCATTTATTATCGAAGTTGTCAATAACTTTGAGTTTTCGTTGACTAAGGAATCTGAGTGCATTCGGAGAGAAGCCTGTTTTATAATGGCGCCGACTGTGGAGGGGGAGGTGGATAAAGGTTCTCAACTGCCGTTAAGAGTAGCGGTAGCCTCTCGTGACTGAATCTTGAAATGTATATATAATCTGCTGCTGAAAGGTTTGTGTGTGTGTTCGTGATCATGCTCTTGATTTTTTTTTTGCGAAGATGTAGAGACACTAGCTCCTGGCGGCCCGTTGCCGGTGGTCATTGTGGAGACAGGGTCAGTGGTAAACAAGAACCACACCAGTTGAATAAGGAATTCGAACGGGTTCGGAGCGTGCGCCTGGTGAACCTAGAGTCGAAGACAAGTTGAGGGGGAAACTTGAGAAAGGAGCACAGCCGCCGTTGAAAGTATCGATAGCCCTACGTCTTCAGTCATCCGCAGAACTCACTCGAGCGCAATGATACCCGCGCCTGTTGACTTAGGAGTGACACAGTTCCCCGTTTTACATTACAAGCCAGCGCTGTGGACCCAGCTGTTCATGAGTCTGTCGTAGCCTGGTAAACCGGCTTTATGAGAAACTCGCAGAACTCCTTACTAACATTCCCTGTGGCATTGAAAGTCCCGTAGAGTTTGAAAATTCGTTATCGTAGCTTCATTCCTGTTTCATTTTATATTTAAGTAGTAATATACTGTTGGAAATCCTTGGTGTTGCGCAGGGTAGACTCCAGGCTGGTAAGGCCAGAAGGTATGAACTCCTTATTCTGCAGCTCCTACAGAGCTCGTATTTATACTCTCCAGGCTTGTATCTAGAATTTACTACAACTTTCTCTTTCTCTCGGGCTTACTCATCAACTCTCGGCATGATGCCGGATTGCCCTTTCTAGAACTTTCCAGCAAAATCCCAACATATACCACAGTATTATGCGTACAAAATTTCTAAGAGATACGATAGAGGGAAACTTTACCATTCAATTGCCGGGACAGCTGCTCAGGCAAGTGAAAATGGTCCTTCTCCAGCTTCTCATGCACTTAAAATTTCCAGGAACGCTCACAGAGGTATATTAAATACAAAGGGAAAAGATGCAGGAATGAAGCTACAGCAGCGAATTTTCAAACTCTACGGGACTTCCAATGCCACAGGGAATGTGTAAAGTCCGTCGGACCAGATGTCCGAGTAGCACGTGATCGTAGCGGAGGTTTATTTAACTCTTAAATAATCCGCCTCTGGATGTTCGCTTCTAAGTAACTCGATTCTGGTATTATTTTCGCGTCCTCAACCATTGTATTTACCTTTCCCTAGATCTATGGTTGAACTGGACTCGAATTATGTTTTTAGGACGAACGCGGATTGGACCAGTGATGGACTCGGCCCAGTATTAAGCAGCCTCCTTACCACAGAGAGCCAGGTCTTCTCAGCGACTATGGGTTATTCGAAGAAGAGGTTCAATGGAATGACAGTAGGATGAAGTTGTATCCCTTGTGCAGCTTTGTCGGATTCTGCGGCCCGATACCAAAAATAATGTTTCTTCGAGCAGGACGATACCACATGCGTCCACTCACGACCCACGCACGACTCCCCCATTCTCATCTTGGGCACCAGATATCGGCCCGAGCCGAGCGATTCACCGAAAGCCGCCAGTTCGACCTTTGCCAAAGCTTGAAATTTCATGACGTGCACGTCCACTGTTCGCTCCCGAAACTTTTTTCCTATTTAGCGCCTTCCGCCCCCCCTCCCTGGAGTCAAAAGTCGACACTTTATTTATTTATTTTTTTGCCGTCGATTCCGCATGGCGTACCTACCCCCTACCCACCACAAGGCTGAATTGATTCACACAGATTTGCCCATTGCCCATTCATCAACCCGGCCGGGATACATACATCCTTTACGATCTCCACGGGAAATCAGGTAGGTAGGCAGGCAGTGTCAAGGAAACCAACCATCGTTGAATGATGATGAGTTCCATCTGTCAGAACTCGGAGATCCTTTCCTTCCTACGCTGGAAGATAGGTAATTGGCCTGTCTCAGCTGGACACTCATTTTTGACATTCCCCCCCCCTTCGTTACCTTGGAGATGACAAACCACCTCACCCCACCCGAAGTTTCTGCGTAATGAGAAAGATGCATCAATTTTGTCCGTACTATTGCAGAATTGAAAGTAATGAGAATGTCCTCTTTTGTGGGAGAAAATAAGTACATAACCGGGGAATGTATGGGTATGGATGCAAGACAGTGGCGATAGCTTGAAATGGTATCAGCAAAGCATGTATGTAAGTAAAAAAAGAGTTCGCGTCTATCAGTAAAGTAATAGAGTATCGCAATGAATGTAGGATATAAAAACAGCGGTGGATGGAGGATGCAATATTCAGTGAATGAGTTTGTTCTAATAAGTGTGCTCGCACAGTAACCGAGTGAGTCCAACATAAACGAGAGCGAAAAGTGAAAGCAATAATAAGCGAATGTTGATGGGACAAGTCCAAAGCTCGTCCATCAATATGAGAACACCATCAACCACGGGTTGAGGACGATCTAAAATAAAAATGGTCATAGTGAGTTTTTTTCCAATCATGATAAATTATGTTATAAATTACTGACCGGGAAAAGGATATGGCAAGCTGTAGCCACACTTATCGGGAAGATAACGGCCCACGCTGAACCGTCGACTCTCCATCCTAGAGGTACTAGCGTCGTGCTGAGAATGATCATCCCAACAATGAGGAGGAAGCTGACGATAAGCGGGAACCAGAACCGCTTAGCGATCTTCGGAATCTCCTTGAAGAAGTTCGATCTCTGGACCTCTTTAATGGTGGCGCTCCACGTAATGTCATACGAGAATAGGTGCGCAAGGAGAGCTTGAGACACCGGGATGGAGAGCCCGCCAAAGAAGAAGAAACTGCACGTAAGATGGTGAACATTTGGGGGGGAAAGATAAAGGAGGCGATAAGGAACGTACAAGAACGGAACCCACATCACATTCTCAATGAATCCCATGACTAGCGGCTTATGGCCTAGCCGATACTCCAGAAGGGTGTAGCCTACATTTCCTGAACCGAAGAATACGACTGTTGTCGCTAGAAAGACCTCAAAGGAATGCATGTAGAAACCATCCACGTGGAACTGGAATCCAAGGAGAATATAGTTGATGATACCGATAGTGACGGAGGCAGCGATACCATAGTAAGAAAACATGTCTGCGCAGCATGGATTAATGAAATCAATCACACTAAAAGAAGCAAGGCAGGACGTACATGCCATAACGGAGATCTTGTAATGGATAGGAGCTTTACACCACATAAATCGGTTGATCTGATGTGCGATCGGACCCTTCCTGAACCATTTGACCAACGGGTTGAAGAGCAGCCTGAAATGAAAACTTTAATCACGAGTATTCCCAATGATCATGCAGCGTCAACTCACTCGTTACAACCATAAGCGTATTTCTGTAAGAAAATATCAGAACCAGAACGGGAAATAGATGGATATTAACGAACCTGCCAACGATTCAATTCGTCGTCCACTGTCAGTGACACACCCTCCTTGAAACCTCCATTTGAATACGTCGCCCACCGGATATCGTAGCCCCTCATCAAAAGCCTCAATGCCATATCAAAGTCTTCCGACACGTTCGATTCACTCCATATCCTCTCCTCTCCTGTCGCCTTCGCCACCTTATCGTCCGGATCAACAAATGCCGCATCCTGTAGCGCCTTCCACCTGAGGAAGGCATTATGCCCTACGAAAGGCGCCACTTCTCCGTTAGCGCAGGCCATGGATATACACCTATTAATCCGCCGTGTAAAGTACGCGATACCGTTCTCGAAATAGTGGTTAGCGACCTGCATGACGTCACTTTCGTGCTGGATAATAGCGACGTTGGGGCAGGCAGCCATTTCCCGCGCGGCATCCCGTAAACAGTCCTGCATGTTATTAATCCAATAAGCTTGAGTGAAAGGTTGATAAGGAAAGCTTACCTCGGGCACAACTGTGTCACTGTCAACTAGTAAAATGATTTCACCGATACGCATTCCCTTTCCGAATGCTGCCCAGGGTCGGAATCGAGACCCGCTCTCTTCGTACACCTGTTCCATCGCCATTTGGAGCGCCATCTCCTCTGTATCTTCATCGTCCTCCAAATCCAACATCCGTGCCATATCATCGCCCTCTTTGCCCATATACTGCATTCCATACGTGCCTCCGTGAGTGCCAAGATGGCCATTGCTACCGAATTCCGACATTGCCTGACTGGTAGCCGCCGACGCTCGACGATAATGCGCCTGTGGCGGTCGGTTCACCATCAAGTGATCCAGATGGTTCTCGACCTTGAGAGATAGGCTCAAGCCGTAGTTCATGTTACTGGCCTTCTTGAAACGACCAGCACGCAAAAAGGGTGCTTCCTTGTGATCCTTGAGACCTTTCTCGACGTCGCCGGTTTCTTCGGTGTAACCATGTCGAGGACGGGCAACCCAAGCGATACCGTGTGTGGCGTAATACGCTATCCGCTCGTCCCGGTCGGCCATGGAAATGAGCCGAAGGCCATCGTCGTTAACGAAGATGCTAGATGTTCCACCTTGGCGCGCATATGTCCGCATGGCTCGTTTTATGGAGTTAAACGAGGGATCAAGTACGGAGTCGAGGTTTTCCTTGTACACGGGCATTTGGATAGTGATATGGGGCAAGTGGTTATCGACGTCATCGTTGGAGAGAGGGGGAATAGCGGAGTAATATTTGCTATTCGCGTGGTATTGGGCTATAGGCCCGATCCTTCAGGGCGTTCAACCAATGTCAGAGCACAGAAAATACAAGACTTACGCCATTGAGACATTTTGGACAATCTGGAGGGTGAAGAACAACGAGACACAGAAGAGAAGCGGGAGAATGACCAACAAGGCAAACCGCATATAGGTGGAATCGAGAATCGATTCCGTCAAGAGGGTCTTGATACCATTCCCAACGAAGATTAGGGCCAATGCTGCAGCGAGACCATTGTAAAACGGAGCATAAAGCTTCGTTTCTCGAATCTCTGCTTTTGGCACAGACATACCGACCTTTTTCCCATACCAATTCCGCTTGACCTTGCTCTTGAGAATGGGAGAAGGTTCGACGAGACTATGATTAGAAAGAGATGGGGTAGTACTACCATGACCGGTGACTGAAATCGATCCCTCTCGAGGAAGAATTGAACCGGCGGATATAGAAGATGGGGCTCCAGGACGAGACCGCCACAAGAGCTTTATGAGTCGGTCTTCAAAGTCCTGGCAAGTGGGTATGATAGTGTCGAGGGAAGAGGTGAAAACAACAAGCACACGCTCGTCCCGAATGAAGGCGGCGCACTGTTCCTTGTCGGCCTGGGGAAGCTGGAGCATCGTGTCGATGATCTGGATGCGTGTATTACTGTCGACATAGATGCTCGTCGCGTCGGGAGGTACATCTGCGAGTGCAGCGTGAACGGCGGCGCTGCGAACCTTTACTGCAACGACGGGGTTGAGTTTCTGGACAGCGGCCTCGAAAGGCTCCAGGTAGATGTTTTCATAAGGAAAAACGCGGAACTCTGGCGGCGAGTCGTTCACGCGTAGGGCGACACCTGAGGTAAGGCTCTCTTCCTGGGGACGAAACCATGCGTCGCCCTGCGTTTGCTTGAAGATGTGGTGAAGGAGAGCGTCCCACCTGTCGTAGTCCATGGCCAAGAAAGACGGTGGGAGAGAATCCTACGACCGAAAGCATCGTGGTGATAAGAAAAATGCAGTTCCGATCAGGTGGCTGGGGTCCTTGGCAACGTCATAGATGACCAAATCCCCTAGATTTCCAAAAACAAAAAATTGAGCGGGAATACCCACACTCCGTTTCACAACAGCAGGGTCAAAGCTGACGTCCCAAGGCTTATCCTCGAACAGGGTATCGGTATTGAAAATAAGATTGGTGATAGGCCCTCGGACAGCCTGGGAGAATCGCGACTGTCAGCGGAGTAAGGACGCAACTTCGTCTTCGAACTTCGAACAAGCTTCTGATGACAGCAACAGAGGCTACTCAGCAGACGGTGAACCGCTGGGGTTACCGACTGGTCGGCTTGATAGCCTCGGCCCTGCAAAGAGCAAGTAAATTCGTCGCAATTTCGCCGCCCTTTTTTTCCGGCGTTTTTTGATCGTGATTTACTGAACTGCGATCTGAACCTGTAACCGGCCTCACGGTCAACATCAGTTTTGCAGTGCATGATGGATGCTGAATACGTACTCCTCTGGGAAGTTTGCAAACTAACCATGACAGGCAGCTGCCGCCATGGCCATGGTGCCGTTCGTCACTCTTCCAAGCTTCATGAAAAAAGGCGTTCTATTGTTCGCGAGGAGTTCTTATCGCCTGCGAAGATCGTAGAAAGGATCACATCGGAACCGGAAGTTGACTAAGAATCCTGAGGACCAGCCGTCGGCCATGGATAGACTTTTACAGCATCAGCCTCGACAATAGCGAAAAGGGAAAAGAAACGGTCGCCTCAACGCCGCGTTATGACAGATAAGCGTCCGGCGATACGTGTATCGCAAAGTCGTGAGAGAATTTTGACCTGGATGGGGGAACAGAACCGACTCGAATGTCAAGTACGGAATGCGTATCCATGCTGCATTGCTGTTTGACCGAGGGCTGTGCTCTGACAGGTTTTCAAGCCTCACTGACAGTGTAATCATACGGGCATTAACAGGAAAGTTAACTTCTGCGCAGATATATTAGTGATGGTGGTTAGACGCTCAAGAAGGAAAGCAGCAGCGCTGCACCACCTTTTCCATTCCCATCACGGCGACGTACGGATTTTCGAAATCAGATGCTATGAAATGATAATGAAAGGTTGGCAAAGGCGCAGCATGCCGTTGCCTTCGTGGCGACAGGAACCCGACGTGTCCGAAACTCAGTATATGCGGCATCCAGAAAGTGGAATGATGTGGCGGGAAGGAAAGCGCAAATTGGAACTGCGCACGGCATTGGCACGCGACGCGGACGGCACATGATATTCACGTGAAACTTTTTTCACACGTTGGGATGTGTTATGTACCCTTGTGGGTCCCCCGCCAATCTGTCTGGCTTGTTAACTGGTCTTCGTGTTCCTGATCGAGTCTTAACTCCTCCGAGCAAAATAATCCTGAATATGGCAAGTTTTAAGCATGTATTTGAGACCCTCAGCAAGCTCGGATGGTTCCGAAAGGTCCCAGTCGAATGGCATCATGTCAATTTGATGTAGACTTACATAGAAACATAAAAAACATATCCAGTACATGCGGCAGAGCTATCAAAATAACAAACATAAACCCCCATTTTTGACCACTGGCTCGAGCCATTTACGGCGCGCACATCTTTACCAGCCAGGTATCAGGACAAGAGTTCTTATCGCCCGGCAGCAGCCTCAATTTCTCAAATGCCTCGTCCCGGTCAAGGCCCTTCAGACAGGTATTCTCTCCCAACCAGTCTATCCTCTTCATCTTCTTGCTAGATCCCTGCCCCTCGGCTTCGATCCTCTTCTTCGCAGCCTTCTCGACAGTCGCGCGGAGCTTCTTGTCACAGACGATAATCCCCCACTCCGAATCCATGATCTCCTCCTGCATCGCCGCATACAGCGCATCCCATATAAACTCAACAGTAATCGGCAGCGTCGACTTGATATCAACCGTCCACGGGAAATCCTGCGATACGAGGCGCATAATCATCACGGGCGCTATCGTAGCCGAGACCTGCGCATTTGTATAATAGGCATTCGCCAAGATCGTCGACCGCGCTTTCTTCCTCAGATCATACCGAAGGAGCGTGGTATCCACAGCAAGAATGGGGTGCAGAGATGCATGCTTGCTCCGGCCTTTCCACGGCGCTGGGGAGAAGGGGTGGCGGTAAGTGTGAATTCGAAGAAGCGAAGCAAGCCACGCACTAGGTCCCAAATCCTGGGCGTACGCACTGGCCCCGGCCCATGGTGTTTGCTGGAACGGCGCCGCCACGCCACCGTAGACGTTGTTCCCAGCGGGGTAGTTGTTGAATCCTGGCCAGGCCCAGTTGTTCATGACCGTTGGTTGGTACGAATGCCCTTGTCAAGAGAGAGACGAGTCTTTGATAAATGCTTGTTCAAGTTGGCGAGCAGAGGCAATGCGTGATCAGGGCCCTTATCGATGCATTGTGTGACAATGCTGTGATTCAAATTCCGCGGGCGCTTCCAGTGTGACCCTGCGTATCGCTTGAGAAGTATTCTCTTTTCATAGCAGCCGTGAAGCGCGTGCCATAGTAGATTGTGCGCATAGGCTCCACCGGTACAAGTAGGGTCAGCTTTTCGAGCGCTGCGTAGGCATTGCAATTGATATATGCGGCGCCCATGATACTGGGAGAATGAGTCACTTTGACTCACTCAAAGATCAATGATACATAACGCGAAAAAATTTTCCAAACGTTTACGAAAACACAGCTCGGAGTATTTATGTTCGGGACCTCTAATAAATGCCAATTACAAGTTCGCATAAGTAACTCTCTGGAAAAGTGTAGATCCTACTTTTCCGGGTGCCTAGGTTGGCGCTATGGCAACACCAGAACTCTTATTTGACCAAGCTGGAGCTTTGGCGTCGCCACACGTTCGGCAGTAGTGGACCCCAAGAGCACTCTGACTCTTGCGGACCCGAGTCAGATTATGTTGAGATGTTGGTTCCAAAAGATTGCTCGAAGATGGAAGTGTATGATGCTGAGAGAGTAAAGTAACACCGGATAAGCCAGTCGGTGCCTCTCCCATCCAGCTACATTATATTCTCAGGCGGAAAGAAAGAGGTTTTGTTCTAGTGCACTGCCATCAGGATCGTTGCGGGAGAACCACCGGTATGATTGTGTCGGGAATGAGGTTCGTAAGGCGGCGTCCCAGGACCGTTTCCGATGATGAGACAAGCTCATAGAAGAGAGAATTCCGCTGACAAGGATGATATATATGACCCACATTCACAGTCGAAGACGGCCATACGTCCCTTAGGTCTCCTGTACCTGGTTGACGGTCACACTGAATAGTTTGTCCAAGTCAGCCTAACCGAATGAGAACAAGAAAAACGCTCACGACAACCTCGCGGGCCGATATTCCGAAATGCGAATGAAGAAAGCTCCACTTTGCACTCTTCAAGATGAGAAGCAACCACATGTGCCCCCCGAGGATGGATCTCATGATATATTGGTTAGGCGCGCTGATGACCAGTTGACTCAACAATGGCATGTCCAGCCTGTTCAAGGAGTGAAGAGAGATTTCCAAAGTGATTGACCGGCATGGAGAGCTTCAAAGAACGAAGTCAATGGAGCAGTATCGCTCGAAGAGACTGGGTGGGGGATAAGGGTGATATCTCCAAGATGTCTTCAAACACCGTGTAAGAATGAAAGCGCTCCTCAAGACGATTGGTAATCGTAATCTTCGAATACGTGAAGGTGCGCCAAGGAACGGAGAGCTGTCCAATGCGCGCGTAGACACCCTAAAGCTCCAAATACCGTAGGGTTCTGGCGTCGCGAAACTTATTCTCAAGGGGACCCAAGGGATGGCGCACAAGCAAATCATTGGAGAGGATCGATAGTCTACAGTGAAGGGAGCGCACGAGGGATAGAGTTATGAGAAACACTGAGATACATCATTTGAATCCTGGAAGGGAAAGGGGATTACATGCACAGTGAAAAGGTGTGATAGCTTTACGTTTAGGAGTGAATGGAAGTGGGCATACGCTATCATTCGGACACGACACGGTTCCCAGGCCGATCCCATAGGCTTCGTACAAGTATCACTATTCCCCATGGTTAATTAAAGGCAAATTGACCTTTAATACTACTTTCTACCGCATCGTGAACGGGCTGGCACATTCCACTTGCGAGAGCTTGCGTCTTGAGAATATCGAATTCATCCCAATCCAGCAGCTCTCATCAATATCATAATACTGGTTTAAGACAAAGTGCGATTGATTCATCATGTATCATCCCCTGACTATCACAAGACCATCCATCGGTCGCTGACGCCTGCAACGTCAGAGGTTAACTAAAAGCAGAGGATTCATATGACAACTAACACAAAGTGGCTGTACATCACTCCACTTTAGAATCTACTCGACATAAACATGGTACACTACGTCCGATCGGTTAGGTTACCCATCAGATGGGTCGTTGAAATACAAAGTATGATAACTTGTGAGATTCGTCCGTAGGAGAAATATAAAACAATGAGAAAAAGGAAAATGATAATGAGTGTGAGTGAGAGGGCCTATTTCGCTTCCTCCTCAGTTGGCTTCGCATCAGTGTGCTTCGCATCAGTGTCAACAATAGGAGTCTTTTCGTCAACGTAGATGTAGGTGGGGGGTGCAACGACAATCTCTTCGGCATTGCCGTGCGGGAGGTGAGAATACTCATGGGTCTCGCGCTCACCCCTGAAGGCACGATAAGAGACAAGGGTAAGGACCCAGATCATGCGGAGGAGGACGCCAATCCCACATCCTGTAAGACATTTAGCGAAGAAAACCTTAGGAGAAAAGAAAGGAACGTACCAAGGACAAAGGCGACAGCCCTGCCCTCCCAGGGACCGAGCATCATCAGGGCGTAATGAAGGCGGGATGTGAAAGACTCTTGAGAGTTCAGGCGCACCCTATGATGGCCGTGGCGGCCTGGGGTCATAGGAACGGCATTGACAATCCTGACACGGTCACCACCCCTCGTCTTGCCCTCATCGCCGGTCTCGTTGAGCTGAACGACGGTGGCTGGACCACCGATGAAAGGCATAATCCTGATCACGCCACCGTGAACGGTAGTATCGGCTTTGGGTTCAGATTCGATGAGGGGCAAGCCAAGAGCCTGGCGGAAAGAGTTGGAGAGCTTGACGGCCTTATCCCGGAAGCGTCTTCCTCCTCCGCAGGGTCGCCCGTGGATTGCTGCGGGCATGCTAGTCGGCACAACAGCGTCTTCGTGTGAGACACCTGCATGACCAAAGCGAAGAGCGGGAGATGTGTTTCCGTCACTGCTGCCAGTGAGCATCACGACGCGCATCGGGACAGCGCTGACTAGATTCTGCTGTTCAGTCTTTGATTATACACACAGCTGAAACGAACGGAAACACACCGAGACTGGCACCAGCCACAAGACAGGATATAACTGAAAGTTTCATTGGGATCTATATCAGGATTCCTGTGAATTTGTTGGAATGAGTTGCGACCGCCTTGAAGGACGTACAGGAAAATGTATTTGAGTCAGAAGGTAGGTTTCGAGGTGAAGCAACGTCTGCGCAGCGCAGCAAGTGCCGTACAGCGTTTAAACTCCGCTCGGCAATGCGCGGGTTACTAAGCGCGTCGCTGCGGTCGCATGCTTGAGCGCTTAAGGCTTGTCAGCAACCGTTATCCTTGCTACCAGTGTCGTCAGGATCAGAGCTCGAGGTTGCTGCGCCGCCATTTATGCAACACAATAGCCATATTTTCCCCCCAAGTAACAGTGTAACACTCAAAACCTGCAGGTGCTTGCTTCACTTTGTATATCCGCCCGGGTGCTATTACCCGCCATTCACAAATCGACGACGCACATTGAAACTTACTCCGGGCCATCAACGTTCTATTTCGATGCTATGAATTCATCATGTTGATCTTTTCCCAAGCTTCCGCAATTCAATTAATTCTTCGAATCATGATGATGCCTTTCCAGATATCTGTCGAATCATGAAGGAATAAATCCTCTATGCGCTTGTTAAAAGGACTGGTCCTACTACCAGGTACCCGCGTTTGTTACGCCAATTTCGAATCGGATATCAGTTTGCCGCGCTAGCGTATCCCAAGTCTTTAGTGGACTCGGGCCCGCATCATTGACATCAACTCTCAGATCACGTTCTTTCTTATCGATATCTTTCACAGCACCCTCCCCACGAGGGCCTTCCCCTACAGTTATCTCCTTTTTGGTTGTAGAAAATCCCGCTGATAATACACAGTACCTAGGTTCACCACAACTGGGTGCTCCAGTTTGATGGTGCTTTCATCATCAACCGTGCCGTCTCCTGAATTCTTCCGCGATGAGTCGTACGATCCGAGAACCACAAAAGGACGCTGCTGATGATATGGTATGTCCCTTAGCCTAAGACCAGTTTCCGTGACCGTCTTTTACTGGATGATCACGTTCCCAATTTGGAGTCAATCATTGAGACAGCTCTGTCGTTGAACTGCGGTGATTGTCAAGATGGCACGGACGGCCGGGGATCTAACAGGAGTTGGAAGATGAGGGTCGAGCTTCTCTCTCTCGCTTCCATTATGAGAAGCGCGCTTCATACTGATCTCGCCTACGAAGCGAGAAGGCCTACGATCACAAGTTTGCCTCCGAGTCCCCCATAAGGCTGTAGGGGATCATGATACGGAAAGACAAACTACTCGTTCTTGTGAGCCTAGGGAGGCGTTCATAAAATCTCTTCTTCTCAGACTCTCTTTCTCAGGTAACTGGCGTTTCCGGATTTTTAGCATCCCACGGGCCACCGTAACGTCGTTGCTTTTATCGGAAGGCTACTCAGCCCAGGGGGTGTCTATTTACAATCATGATGCCTTTACTGAACAATCATTCCTCAGGACTGCACGTTCTGGCAGACTACAGTCTATTCAATATGCCGTGATTTCAAGCGACCCTATTCGTGAACATAGACGACAGGAGGACCTCTGAAGCTTAGGAGCGCGCTCGAGCCCATTTATATAATCGTCCATACTAATTTTTTTTAACCAGTATCCATATCATTCATGTCGCTTCGCCACGGGTTGGAAAGGCTTCCCCTTCAGGCAATTTAGGGTAGCCTTCCACTGACGCCCCTTTGCTCGAAGCGGCACACTCAAGATATAGCCCGTTCTTTTCCTTCGTTTTCGTCATCATTCCGGTAACCGCATTTCAACAATGGGCCAAGTTCGAATTCGGACTTGTAATAGTAACTCATGCCATCCAACTTGACTTCTCTGCTCACAGCCCAGCACAGACATTCCCGTCCCGCATTTTACAGGCTTGAAATAATAATAATTATTTTTTAGATCTAAGCCGCTGTACGGCATTCTGTGTAAGAATTCATGTACGAAGAAGATGGAAGCTAATAATACAACGTTAGTGAACTACAAGATATGGTAAGTTACAAGTACAGAGAAAATCATTACAATATTCACCCCAACTGTGGCAATCGACAGATGAGGAGAGCAACCGACGGCTATAGGTACATAAATGATACGGTAGGCAAGATATTTTAAATGGATACAAATACAACTAAGATCAAAGAAAAACGGTACCATATGCGTATGTCAGAAGTGTCACAGCGACGCGTTTGACTGTGCATCACTCAAAACTCCAACATTCTGAGCCTGTAAAGGTACATAGTTCTGATGCTTAGACGTTTACTTGAACATGGTTTGAACGGTAAGAGACGCCTTTGTTGGAGTTAACGAGGTAGGAGCGCGGACGTGGTGAACGAGGAAAAAGTTTTCGGAAGAGAACGGACGCTAGGATAAGACGTCATAACGTTAATCTCAGCGTTATGGTTGAAAGCTTCTGTTATTTACCTAGGATAAGACGTCGTAACGTTACTACATAGGTAATAAGTAAATACGGTCAAGGATAGATATGTATAGAAGGTACTCACATCTCAGCGTTATGGTTGAAAGCTGAGATGTGCAGAACGGTGTGACATGCCGAAAAAGGAAGGAATATCAAATAGGTAAGCGAACGTATGCGTATCGTACTATTTCTACGTCTAACAGCCTTACTGCTGTCAGCAAACTTTCCGGTCAGTTCAGCTGCTGCGTATGGTTGAATGCGGACTAACAACCCTCAACTTGGAGAGACTGAGCTGTGAGTCGAGATGAAGCCTCGTCTCCATCCTTTGGAGCTAAAAAGAAGCGCGCTTTTCTGAAAACCGGGCTCTCAGTGGAAAGCCATGGCAACTAGTGAATACTTGGCGGCGCACGGAAGATTTATATCATAACTACACAGTACATAGCAGATAAATTATTGATAGCAAGTAGAAAGCATGTGGATACATGCAATCAAAGCAAAGAAAGTTTTCCGTAAATACCGGTGAATGCAATCTCATTCCATCCTATCAAACTGTGCCGTTTTACTCCAGCTCTTTTGTTGGAATTCATCCCCTTCTAACGCCTTCAGGACGGCATCCTTCAGCTTCGTATCCCCATATTCTCGCAGACGCAGAAGGACCGTGACAAAATGGTAGACCTCGATGGGTGAGGAGATATTGAATGTTTGAACATTGCGCTCAACGATGTAGACGGTCTAAGATGAGATAAGCATAGGCATAACAGTACAAGAAAAGAACTTACCTCGGAGTCGTTCGAACACCAAGCCATAAGCACGGCTCCTTCAACGCCATCCGTCGCCAATGCGAAAACAGCTTGTTTGGTCACTCCCAGACTTGCGAGATACCTGACAGACGCTTCCGCGTACATTTTTGCTTGCACGACGGCCTTCGCGTACGTCTGGGTAGGCTTCTTGTATTCGGCAACGAAAACGGACAAGAGAAGTTTAGTGTGCAGTTCCTTAGTGTTCCTTATCACCCCAGTTGGGAATGTCATCTTGGGTGCTAATTTCGTCACTGAGCACGTCACCGAAAATGGCTGTAGCAAGTTTTCTTTTCTGGTCGTCCGGGTACCGTTTGATCCTTGCTTGTCGTCGGTCCGCCTCCCTACTTCCTCGTCAGGTACCTGAAGATGCCCTTCCTGCTCTTCCGCAATTGCGAGTAGCTCGCTTTGCGTCGTTGCAGACTTCACTCGCCTGGAGTTACGAGCAGGCTGGGATCTCTTAGCCTTCGGCTTCTCCGACACTGCATTTTCATCTGGCTCAGGTATGTTATCTGCGCTGAGAGTCTTTGCAGCGTTGACAGTCTCGCGAGTCTCTGTGATACGAAGGAGAGGCTCCTCGATAAGTTGCAGGCGCTCCAACGGCAACGTCAGGATGGCGTCAACGATCCCAAGCTCTGGCTCATCTCCGGCACGCTTCAGTATGGCTTTCCTGGCTGCCTCTGCATTATCAAAAAGCGCAGAAACAGCATCTGATTGCACGACTGCGACCGAAAGAAAATGTCCTGTCTGCCGAATGAGCTTCGGCGGGAAGGAAGATTTGAATTCGGGATCTTCCAGTTGTAAAACGTGTTGATAACTGATATCGCGTGATCGACGAGCGACACCCTGAAATTCTGCAGCAGCAGAAGTCGGGGAAATGTTCATTACATCTGCTGCGACATTCCGCGAGAGCGACATTGCTCTTTCGAGACTATGACTAGGATAAGTATACAACACAGGTTCGCCGACAAACATAACTCACACCACTCTTCCAGAAGCGAGCTCATGGACATTCACGAAGCCGAGGTTCAGAAGAATATCCCATTCATGACGAGCTTCAGCTTTGTGAGGTGATTTACCGGCGAGCTCCTTGGAGTATCCGCCGACGGATGCCCAAAGAAGAGACGAAAAGCAACCCGACATGACCTCCCAGAAGTGCCGTGGAAGTTCCGAAGTGTTTTTACCACCGGAGCATGCATCAACTTGAAAGAGAAAGCGGTCACGAACTTCTTCGATTCGTTTGTCAACGACAGGTGGTTCATTCTAGAAATAATAAGCGTGAAGGGACAGATTGCATTGATCAGACATGCTTACCTGCTCGATAGGAGGTTTCATATACTTGGTCATTTCCTCATAGAATTCAAGCATCTCGTTAATCTCGTCAGCAGCTTCGACACTTCCATGAGCATTTGTGCGCAATGGTATATTGCTCAAACTGATGATTTTGCGGTCGTGTGCATAGCTTGAGAAAGAAAGCTTTGCGGCAGGGAATATGCCGGCTAAGGCCTTCGCACCTAACCTGGTGGGAACGGGATATCAGAACGGGTAGTTTAAAGCGACCAAAAGTAGAAGGCCTACGCTGAACAAGACAAGGCATCTGCGCTCTTCGAACGCTTACCAGTCTTTCCCTTATTAGAAGAACCACCATCCGTCTTTGTTCTGAAAAAGAGTTAGAAGGAAATCGAGAGACGCATGAGCAGTCTAGATTCACTGTTGTCGTCCACGTTTTTCAGCCTGAGCTGACGCTCTATCTGACGGAGTCCTCGAACCCGAAGCTCCGAGGGAGGGCTCCCGGGGATATGTTAGGTCGATATCGGGCACAAATGGTGTAGGATCTGCTGGAGGAGGTTCTACTTTGCTGTCTGCAAACATCGAGCACCTCGGACGACGTGCAGACCTAGCTTTCGAAGAGGACTGCGTAGTCCGCTTTTCAGAGTCAGCCATGCTGAATGAACAGCAGTCAGTCGACGAAGGATCGGAAGGTGCTGTGTGGTCGGTGTCACTGTTAAATAGATGAGGGACAACGTTAAGGCCAAATGAAGTGACTCCCACCATTTTTCCACCGTATTTAGCCAACAAACAATCCTTTGTTCCCATTGTTCTTCTTCGGAACCGGAATCGTCATCATCGACGGTATCTGATCTCCACGGAAGTCGTTTGAACGTCGGAGTTCCGCATTGGGCAATGATTCCCTCGACATGCGCCCGGAGGCCGATGATAAATTGTGCAAATTTGAGAGCACTGACGGCGTCAGTGAGGTCGTACACTCCTAATGAGGGGTCTATACACGTCCCATCTGCATGCGCAAAACAAACTGTGGGCTATTCAAATTTATTCAGTGGCGGTAATGGGTCAGAAGAAGCCGCCGCACCAGAACATCAGTGTTGGGATTTTGCTGGAAAGTTCTAGAAAGGGCAATCCGGCATCATGCCGAGAGTTGATGAGTAAGCCCGAGAGAAAGAGAAAGTTGTAGTAAATTCTAGATACAAGCCTGGAGAGTATAAATACAAGCTCTGTAGGAGCTGCAGAATAATGAGTTCATACCTTCTGGCCTTACCAGCCTGGAGTCTACCCTGTGCAACACCGAGGATTTCCAACAATCAGGGTCCACACATACATTGTCAAGCCAACTGAAGACCACCCGGCCTACCAACTGTTGAAGTAGCACACCCTCCATGTCGCTCCTACCTTACATAATCATAGCTACCAATACTGGAGATTGAAAGTCAACACTTACTAGCTTTTGACCTTCAACTTCAGACCTGGCTTTCCCCACTGTGCTATGCAACCTGCTCCCAACAGGTTATGGGCCCTGTGCCTTACTAAGCCAAGCAAACTTTTCATTCCCTCTTGCAAACCATTCACTAGACATTGAAGTCTTGCTCACTTTCCTAAAGGACATCACTATCCATTTGGAAGTTGTATCCATCCATCACAGGCCTCCACACACTCTCTAACCCCAATGGTCTCTTTTTTTCTTACACCATGATGAATGACTCAGATGTTGTTGACACCACCAAATATAGCTTTCCCAACCTCCATACTGGCAACTAGAACCACTTTGCACCTTTGTTTGAGGCCTACATGTGTATCAAGGGGCCATTCAGCCACTTCAATGACACTGAGGAGCCACCAGAGCAAGTCAACCCTAGTGAACCCACAAAGCTCAAAAAAAAGGAGATGAAAGCTTATCTTCAAGCTCGTTCATCTGCAGCAGGATATCTCTGGCTTTGCATTGATGAATCATAGCATGCTCACATCAGTCTCCTCATAGGTAAGCCCACAGCTATGTGGTCAAAACTGAAAGACATTCACCAACAGCAAAAACCAGGCACTCATTTCAACACCTATGATGCCTTATTCAGCATTTGGAAGAATGATGGAGAGTCTCTCTCTACTCTTATTGGACATGTCTCATAAGCTATACAAGACATCAAAGCACTCCACTCTGAAAAGTTCATCATCAATCAACTTGATGAAGAGCTTCAATCTATGACTCTTATCTGTGCCCTTCCATCTGATTATGACAATTTTGTGTCATCAGTCCTTCTCCTCTATTCCCTCAGTCTCGACAAACTCATTGCTGCCTTCCACACTAAAGAAATACAGTGCTGCTCTCATGACACCACTTCAGCAACATTATTTAAAGTGAGCACTGTCAGAGTCCAAGCCACTTATGTGGCATCATCTGGTACCACCTGCAGCTGGTGCACCAACTCTGAATATACTGAGGAGGAGTGTTTCAGCAAAAAGAAAGCCAAGGAGCAAGCTATACAGTATGTCCAGGAATGTCAGAATACAAAATCAGGCAAGAAGATGAGAGAGAAAAAGACAGAGAAGTCAAACATTGTGAAAGAGACTGCCAGCCAAGTGAGTATTGATCTCTTATCCTCAGCATCATCTAACTGGAATATAGACACAGACACTCCATCTCATATGAGCTCTCATCAAGACTGGTTTCATGTCTGGACACCACATGTAGTTCTGATTCAGTTAGCAGACAATTCAATCATCTATTCAGCAGATATGGAGACAGTCATATTTGAGCCTAAAGAGAAGAATGGAGAGGTCTGTGAGGCTGTTGAGTTCCAGGATGTACTGTATATATCTGATCTTCACAATAACTTGCTTTCACCCTTCTATCTTACATATTATAAGAGATATGAGATTAATATAGCTGAATCATCTATCCAGTTCTTTCAAGACAAAGTGCTTCATTTCTCAGCCACTGTCAATGATAACAACATTAGATATCTTAACAGTACCACTCACACTATAAGGCTGGTAACCTCAAATACTGCAAGCCCTGTCCACTCAATCTGACTCTATGGCATTGACAAACCTGTCACAGAAGTATAAACATTGTCTGGAATATATACAAGAATCAGCTTGTCTTAAATATGAAAATGAACAATATGCAATCCAATCCTGATCCAATTTATAAACTCTGTCTTATGAGCAAGCACAGGTGATATAATATCCCTTGAGAGACCTCATTTCTTCCAACATGTCCTTTTGCAATTGTATTCTCTGATCTTAAAGAACCTATGCCAGTTGCTACACCAGAAGATTATTGCTACTGAATCACTTTTATATATAGTGCTCTGCATTTTTGGGCTGTTGCCTTGCTAAAGCACAAGAGTGATGCTCTGGCTGAATTTAAATGCTACAAAGCCTATGCTGAAAATTTTCATGGTCTGAAGATCTTAGAAGAGTAAGATGATGATGGAGGAGAGTATATGAGTCATGAATTTGATCAGTTATATATAGAAGAAGGGATATTAAGATGCCATACTGAGTCTGATGAGCCTCATCAAAATGAAATTGCAGAACATGCAAATTGCAATATTGCTGAAGAGACTATTACTATGCTTTATGAAGCCCATCTTTCTCTCTTTTTCTAGAGACTAGCAGTGCTTGCATTTGTATATATGTATAACTATTACCCTACAGCACCACTTTCTAAAACAACATTATATTGGCTGGCATAAGAAGAAATCTGATGTCTCTAACTTGCATGTCTTTAGCTGCTTAGCCTATATCCATATTAAAAAGAACAAGCAACAAGGCCTTCAGCCATGCATTACCAAATGCATATTTGTTGGATATCTATCAGATACAAAGAGATGGAAGTGCTGGAACCCTGTAACTAAGAAGTTCATCATATCAAGCTATGTCATTTTTGATGAGCAGGTGTTTCTAGGAAATACAAAAACTCTTATCAACCCCTTCAGTGACCTATTTTCTTCACTCTCAAATCTGTCAGATTCTCCTATACTGCCTGATTGAGAGAGAGACCTTAACAATGATGATCTTTTATCTCCAAAAAATCCTCCAGCACCAAATCTTTTATCTCCTCTAAGCTCATCACCTCTAGTATCACCTCTTCCTCATAATGTTATAATCCCTCTTGGCTCACCATTTGATGAATCTCTCTCAGACCTAACTCCATCACCATCACCACCATCTCCAACAGACTTAAGCAAACATGAATACAGAATACATGATGATGGCTTATATGATCCTGGCTCTGGTTACAGTCATGAAATATGCTGAAATGTCAACAATGATGATTATGTGAGAGATACAGAGGATCAAGCACACACAGCCTTTATGGAAGATAAAACTATTCTTGAAGGCATAGCTTTCTCCAGCCAGACAATAGAGCATTTGACAATGAAGGAAGGACTGGAAGTTGCATTTAAAAGCATGATAGAAGCAGCTTCCAAGGTATTCACATATGATGATGAACTTAAATCCTTCCATGAAGCTATAAAACATCCTCCAGAGGAAGCTGCAAGTTGGTATGAAGCCACTATGCAAGAGATACAGGCACTCATTGAAAATGATGTCTTTGAATTGGTGAAATGCCCTTCAAATCGAAAGGCAGTTGAGAGTCACTGGGTATTCAAAGTGAAATGCAATGCTGATGGATCAATTGAGTGCTATAAAGCAAGGCTTGTTGCAAAGGGATACTCACAATGACCTGGCTTTGATTACACTGAAACCTTCTCTCTAATGCCAAAATAGGCTGCTCTATGGGCTGTTCTAGCACTTGGTGTCCTTGAGGATTTAGAGCTATGGAATGTTGATATCTCATCAGCATTTCTCAATGGTGAGCTGACAGAAAAGGTGTATATGGAGCAGCCAGAAGGTTTTGAGGAGAAAGGAAAGGAATGAGTCTGATACCTCTTCAAGTCTCTATATAGACTAAAGCAAGCTGAGAGAGAATGGCACAAAAAGCTATATGCAACATTGACCAATGCCATGGGTTTTGAATAGGTAAAATGTAAGCATAGTGTCTGAGTTTATAAGAGAGACAGTAAGCATATCATCATTCCAGTCTTTGTTGATGATATGACTATTGCCACAAAGACACCAGATGGTGTTGCAAAGGTCATCAATGATCTCAAGAAGCACTTCAAGCTTTGAGACTTGGGTCCAACATCTTACCTCCTTAGTGTCAAGATCAAGCATGACTGAGCCAACTGAACATACACACTCTTTCAGTGCCAATACATCTTAGATATTCTGCAATATGCAGGAATGGCTGACTGCAACTCTGTTCTGACACCTTTGGATCCAAATATAAAACTTACAGCAGATCAGTCTCCCAAAACACTAGAGAAATATAAGACAATATAGACAATCTCATACCTGAATGTGCTTGGCTCTGTAGTCTATCTCACTATTGCTACCAGGCCTGATATTGCTTATCCTGTGAGTGTACTCTCACAATTCAGCAAAAACCCTGGCACAGCCTACTGGGAAGCTCTCAAATGGCTATTATGCTATCTGAAGGGCACAGTTGACTATTCCATTGTCTACTCTCTCAACTCTGAGTCAGATTCATCAGTCTTTGACTTCAAGACTTATTGCAGTGCAGATCATGAGGGTGACAAAGATAGTGGGCATTCCACAAGTGGCTTCATTATTAAAATGGGTATTAGAGCCATTAGCTGGATGAGTCATCTTCAGACATTTGTGACACTCTCAACAATAGAGACAGAATATGTTTCAGCTGTATCTGCTGGTCAAGAAATCCTTTGGCTTCACAACTTGTTCACAGAGTTTGGCTATTCACTCACCGATACCTCAGTCCTCTATATCGACAACAAGTCTGCTTTGTTAGTTGCTTGAAACTCTGAACATCATGGCAGGTTAAACACCTTGAGCTTTAATTCTATTGGCTGTGTGATAAAGTTGAAAAGAGGCACATCCATGTAGTCCACTTATGAACTGAAAATATGCCAGCCAATGCTTTAACAAAGAGATTAGGAAGAGAGAAGCTCAGACACATGATTACCTTACTCAGACTTATCTCAATACCTCTATAGACATGTTCAGTCAAGGGGGAGTGTTGAAGTAGCACACTCTCCATGTCACTTCTATCTTATATAATCATAGCTATGTTATGATTTTCCTTCCTTTTTCTTAGATCAATCCCTATTTATGCTTAGTCAAAGTGCTTAAGATGGTGGGATAAGGCTTAGTCATCATAACTAGCCAAGTCTGTCATTGTCTTTCAATGCAACAGTGTTGCTCAATGACATACAACCAGCCTTTTATGTACAGTAATGACACTCCAGAACAATGAGCATGGAGACAGAGAAATATACAATAAGTAGATAGTTTTATTAGCAGATCTTGTCTAGTATTTAAGGAGCTCACTCTCACTGGTAACCCCCAGCTTCGAGCTAAAGTTTATACATCCTCATTTTACTCCTGAGCAAATCACACAAAACCTTGAAGCACAAAGAGTCAACAAACAGCACACCAAGTGAACTCTAATGGAATGCTTGAATGCAAAGCCACATTAGTTTATCACATGCTAGTTGATCACATGCAGCTTGAGCCTAACAATTAGCTTGAAGCTTTGCCTTCCCTTTTTCAAGCCCAATTGTGCTGAGAAACCAAATGCTGCCAGCAACCACTACAGACTCCAATCATGACTTCTTTGAATTGATAGCCTCCATCATTGGAATGCTACTAGAGCTTCTAGCCATCATTACTCTTTGCTGTGGATGACAATCAGTTACTGCTTGGATAGTCAGGCACTATCAAGCCTTTCAACAGATATGTACCATTCTCCAAAACATAACCCTAGATCTACCCTTCCATGACATCTCTGCCTCTATTAGAATGTTCTTCCAGCTGCAAGGACAACCTGTATCCAAAACTGGGCCTAGTGACCTGCCTTCAGAGAGCCTTCAGGAAGAAGAAGGATTCTGATACCCCCCTCAATGACCCTGCAGAGACTGCAACCCTGCTTTCATAGGATTCTGGAACCCTTAGATGATAAATGTCACCCAAGAGCCTGAAAGGATCTCTGATGACATCTCTTTGGCCCCCACCACCAGTCCTCCTGTCTCTTCAATCTCTCCAGGAATTGAAAACCATGCTCAGGACTCCTTTGGTGCTGCTCAGATGGCTCTGAGACCTCAGACAGCCCCTGACTCCCTCCACTATTCCTGCCATGTTACCTCTAAGCCAAGCTCATCCATCGACAGACTGGAGCTCGATGACCCCCACAGAAGGAGTACTCACCAGGATTTTATGAATGTGGAGCTTGCTATTGCTGCAGTAGAGGACTCCAATAACCACCTTCACATCAGAAGTCAGCCAAAAGCAGGAACAGCCAGTGCAATAGAAAGGATTGCTTGGGACAGAATCATATGATGAGTTTTCTCAGACTGGGACCTTACAGTACCCTTTGACTATAACTCCACAGTATAGCAGCAGCAGCAGAATCAGACCTGTCAAGCAGAAATACAGTGAGCCCAAGAAGAACTCGCTGACTATGTCCAGGCAGAAGCTCAGTGGGAATACAAGGAGGCAGAGTATGACAGACAGAGGCAACAATGACAACAATAAAAGGAGGTTGAAAGACTAGGATTGGCCTCTCCCAACTGGTATGGGCTCTGAACTGACTCCTCAGGTTTCCCTTTCAGAGAACCTGACTCAGAATCCAACCCATGGATAGGACTGGAGAGCCCTATCACCAAAAGCAAGGCCATCAGAAGAGGTTCCACTGCAGAAAATAATTGCCTCTCTTTTCTCTAGTATCCCACCAGAACTGATACCATCTCCTCTGATGCCTATTCTATCCTTGGAGCCTATGGACTCTGAGTACCTGACAATGCCCACATCTCCAACCAAGCCCTTCAGCAGTTCCTGGGCAGCAGAGTTGCTCACTAGTTCCTTAATCTCAAGTTCTGACAAAACTTCAGCCTCTATAGCCAGGAACTGGAGAGAGAGAGCACACAGAGAGACATGATACAGCCAGCTTCGAAATGTCCCCATCCAGCAGATAACTCTAGGACCTGACTCTGACACAGCCAGGCTCAGCATCAGAAATGACAAGCTCTCTGATGACACTCAGACCAGCTATTTCATCCATCTATGACTCACCCATCAGTTCCCTCCTTGAGGAAGAGGACAATGGGAATGAGAGCAATGAGGAAGACAGTGAGGGCCCTTTCAGGCCTGAGCAGTTTATAAAATACACCAATGAAGATATTGATGAAGAAGCATTAAGGGAGGAAATAGAATGAGAAAGAGGAAAAGAATATCAAGGGTTGTATGAGCAGAGGATATTTCTTTTATGGAGAGACACCCATTGGAAAGCTACCCCTCTAGGACTAAAGTATAAGTATGCAGATGATACTGAAAAAAAGGACATTTTACAGTATGTGGTGACAGAATATGCCTAGAATAAATATGGCTGGCAGCATCCAGAAGATCTGCTCAAGCTGATTCCCCTCTATCAACCCAAAAACCAGCTATGACCAATGCCGAGTTCTCCTCCCATTCCACCAGAATGAGCTGTCTATATGGCACCATCCATAGCCATGCTGAGACCTCAGATCTGTCAATCTGAAGCACAGTAACTTGATTTACCAAAACCTGACAACAGCTGAATTCTTCAGCAGTATAGCAGGAAAGGTTCTGAAACCCCTGGACTGGCAAAGGAAGCCAACTCCTTGGTGGACAGCCACCCTCTGATTAGGTAGGAACTAGTAGAGCTGAAAAAGAACCTATACAAGATGACCTGGAGGCTGTCTATCTCAGGTTTACCATACAGGATGGAGTAATTGTCTGAAGGGACACCATTCTAAAAGGAAGCTCAGTCACTGACAATCAATCACTCCATTCATTCCCTGAACCCCCACTTGAGTGGAGGCAACCCCTGTTCTCAGAATGGCCTAATCCAATGGGCACCTTGCCTGAGAACACTGTCATATTACAATGCTGACCTGATCTATTATGAAAACCTAGCCTCTTCAAGGGAGCTTCAGATGATATCAACTCTTTTCTGGTTGATTGTGAACAATATTTCAAGGTTTATATCAGATATCTTAGTTCTGACATGAACAAGGTAGTATTTGCCATCTTGTATCTGGAGGAGAAGGCAAAAACCTGGTGGATTCTGATTTCCCTGAACTTCTGATCAACAACTCGGAGGCATTACCAGTACCTCTCATGGCTAGTGTTCAAACAAATGTTAAATGACAAATTCATTAATCTGGTGGTGCAGGAGGTATACAAACAAAAGATCAAGAAATACAAGATGGGAGATAAAGTGGCTACAGACTACTTTAACAAGTTAGAATGCCTTACAAAACTCGCCAGAATACAGGATGATACTGCAAACAATGGACAAATGGTTGAGGCCCTCAAAAGGAGGGTCCCCTCTTCATACATCATGATGATATTAGTGATCGGCATTAAAGTCCTAATGCTAGTTGGATATGATGAGTGGAAGGAATGAATTATCAAAATATATAAGGAGCAATAAAGGCAGAAAGCAGAATCATTGACCCTTCAAGACTATACCAAGAAATTGATGCCACCAATCCTGAACAAGTTGGGGCAAACTGCTGGAAAATTATCAGGACCCCTTGCGGCCACCACCTATAGAACACAGAAAACTGGAACTGGCATGATATACATCAGGACTGGGAAACCGATGGACATAGACTGAATGAAGAAGAAAGGTAAATGTTTCAACTGCAGGCAGAAGAGGCACATGACTAAGGATTGCCTGAAGAAGAAGCACACAAGAGAAGACATTCAAGCACAGATTGCTGAATTACAGAAAGAAGATGAAGAGCTCAGAGCAGAGACCAGAGTGGAGGAAGTAAAAGATGTGGCTGGTCAGTGAGTGATTCTACTGAGCTGGCCAAAAAACTTTATGGTGTGTGATCTCTAGCTGCTAGTCAGACTAATAGTACCTCTGTAGTTACTCCTATGCCTACCACCACTATGCATTTGAATATACCTCAGACTTTTACCTTGCACACCAATGAATCACAAATAAAAACTCAAATGCCCTCAGGCTAAACAGGGGCAGAGAGCTCTGACATCTGGCTCAAACCGTTTGATATCAAATGGACATAGAGAGCCATCAAAAATGCCAAAGATGAAGCAATGGCAAAAGCCATGCTCAGGAACTGGGTTCACCAGACCTGAGCTGAAGAAATAATCAATGAAATAGTGGAAGGAATAAGGAGAGCTGAGTGGTGTCAAGCCCTGGAATGGCTCAATGTACTTCATGGTCCACAGAAGTACATTCAATGATCTAAAACAATCAGATGGGACCTACTTATTAAAGCCTAAATCAAAACTCTCATATCATGATCCACCTATGCTGTAAACATGCTAATTGACAGTGGATGCACCAGAAGCTCCATCAACCATACTTTTATCAACAAGCACAAACTCTCAACCCAGACCATGGCAGCTCTGATCCCCATTTATAACACTGATGGAACCAAAAACCAAGCTGGTTCAATTACCAAGTTCATAGAGCTCAGACTCACAATTGGTGATCACTCTGAACAGATCAACCTGGTGGTCACAGATCTTGGGACCAAGGAAGTCTTTCTTAGTCATGATTGGCTCATATGTCACAACCCACTGATCAATTGGAAAACTGGGCAGATCACATTCACAAGGTGTCGATGTTGAAAAATTCTCTTCAAATTACCTGATGAAGATCCAGAGGATTGATGGGATAAGAAAATAGAGGATGAGGAGACTATCCTCGCAGTCAACTTACAGCATGAACTGCATATTCATGCCATTCACCATGCTAACAACCTCACTGCCAAAGCCAATGAATGGAGAGAAGAAAGAACCTTCAAAGAAATGGTACCTGAATGGGCATATGACTTCTGGGAGTTATTCAAGAAGGAAAGTTTTGATGAGTTACTAGAACCAAAACCATGGGACCATGCAATCAAGCTAATCCCAAATGCAAATGCCAACCTGGACTGCAAAACATATCCATTAGGCAACAATGAACAGCAGGAGCTCAGCAAGTTTCTAGATGAAAACTTGTCCAGTGGGCATATAAGACCCTTCAAGTCTCCTATGGCATCACCATTCTTCTTTGTCAAAAAGAAAGATGGCAAGCTCTGACCAGTCCAAGACTATCAGAAGCTTAATGAGATGTCGATCAAGAATCAATATCTGTTGCCACTGATCTTGGAGTTGATGGACAAGCTCTGAGGCACCAAATATTACATCAAACTCAATGTCTGATAGAGGTATAATAATGTCTGCATCAAGAAAGGGGATGAATGGAAGGCAGCATTCAGAACAAACTGGAAGCTGTTCGAGCCAACCATCATGTTCTTCAGTCTCACCAATTCCTCAGCAACTTTTCAATGGATGATGAATGACATATTCAAAGACCTTATCACCACTGGGAAGGTCACCATCTATCTCAACAACATTCTAATCATGTCCAAATCAAAGGAGGAACATCAAAAGCTAGTATGACAAGTGCTAGCTCTTATGAGGAAGCACAAATTATTCCTCAAGGTGGAGAAGTGTGAGTTTGAGATACTAGAGACAGAGTATCTCAGGGTCATTATCTTGAAAGGAAGTATCAGGATAGACCCCATCAAGGTCACAGGAGTAACAGAGTGGCCAGAGCCAATCAGAAAAAAGGAGTTGCAATCGTTTCTCAGGTTCACAAACTTCTATTGGTGTTTTATTTGAGATTACAGCAAAATCATTTGCCCAATGACACAGCTAACTGGTAGTGCCCCTTGGACCTGAAGACCATCTCAACAGGGTACATTCAATGATCTCAAATGATGACTTGCTAAGGATGTGGTTCTTGCCATACCAATGCAGGAGAGGAGGTTCTGAGTCGAGGTCAACTCAAGTGAGGGGGCAATAGGGGCCATCTTATCATAGGAGCAGGACAAAAAATAGTGCTCTGTTGCATTCCTATCTAAGGCACTCACAATCACAGAATGGAACTATGAAATCTATGATAAAGAGCTTCTCGCTATTATGCTCATTCTAAAAGAGTGGTGACATTACCTTATCAGGGCTATGGAAGTTTTTGAAATTTGGACCAATCATCAAAACCTCCATTGATATGCAGGCTACATGTCCAGCCCTATAATTTGCAAATTCTGCATAACACACTAGAATATGCTAGTAACTGAGAATCATTAGCCAGTAGAGGACTATGGCTGAGGCTCTGAGCTGATAGTCATGCTAGTCACCAATACTAAGTCCAAAAGGGGACTTTGTAAAATAACA
Organism: Guyanagaster necrorhizus; assembly: GCF_019112545.1. NCBI lineage: Eukaryota > Fungi > Basidiomycota > Agaricomycetes > Agaricales > Physalacriaceae > Guyanagaster > Guyanagaster necrorhizus. The sequence goes on from NW_025064950.1 coordinate 28,901, forward strand.
TGGCCTAAGGATAAAAATCCTAAGTCAGGTTTGAACTTAGAAAAGTTCAGCACCACACCTTGGAAAATACTAAGTCCAAGTTGGACTTAGAAATAGTACCTCAAATGGGACCAATTCTACATGCCACTAAGACAAGTATATTCTAAGACAGCTAGAGGTATAATACCATAGCCAGTTGTGGAGTATTGAGTAGAGATAGCATCATCCAGGAGCAGTAAGAAGTGAGACCCAATGATCTGTAGCTAGCACTATGAGTTTTGACTCAAATGCCTAAGTCAAAATTTCCTAGGTATCAGGTGACCTAAGGGACTTAGAATTGAGAGGAATAGAGTGGATAGGACC
>NW_025064950.1:29987-106654 GCF_019112545.1 Guyanagaster necrorhizus
ACCTCAACTGTATTTGGTGATTGTGTATTGAGTGGTTAGGTGTTGGTGTTTGAGAGTTCATTCCTCATTTACTTCTCTTAGTCACTTAGCTGTTACCAAGCACATCACTGTTACTTCTGACAGCCCCAAAAACTCAACCATTGACAAGCCAGATGGATCACTGAACTTAGCCAATACCAATATACATTTCATCACAAGGCTGGTACAGCTAACAAGAAAGCCGATCTCCTGAGTTGACAGGCTGATCATGACCAGAGAGAAGCAGATAATGAGGGAGTAACATTGCTACACCTAGAACATTTCAGAGCCATGTTAATGCCTACAGAGGAGGAGATCCATGAGCATATCAAGAGCACAACTCATGATAGCAGCAAATGGGACCAGCAGGTAGCCCTATCCCTCAATCATGAAAGAGGAGTGATGAAGGAAGGAGGGCTAATCCAGTATGATGGACAGATCTACATCCCTCAAAATCAAGAACTGTATAGTGAAATCATCACCACACACCATGACCATGCCACTGCCAGCCATCCCAGCATCACCAAAACAAAGAAGCTAGTGCTATGGAAATACTGGTGGCCTAAAATGGGGAATAACATCACTACATACATCAAACCATGTGAAGTATGTCAATGAGACAAATCCTTGACACAGGCTCAAGCTGCACTGCTCCATCCAAATGAGGTTCCATCATCACTATGGACTCACATTTCTATTGATATGATCACAGGACTATCTGACTGCAATGGCTATGATGCAATCATTATCATTGTTGATTGATTCTCTAAGGCGATTATCCCAATCACCTGTTCTACTGAGCTTTCCTCCAAAGGATGGGCAAAAATTCTATGCAATAAAGTCTATGCCAAATACAGCATGCTCCAGATGGTAATCTCTGATAGGGGACTCTAATTTATATTGAAATTCCTAGATGACCTTTATCACCTCCTGAACATCAAATAAAATGCATCAACCATGTATCATCCTCAAATAGACAGTCAGATAGAACAAGCAAATTAAGAAGTAGAAAAGTATCTCTGTCTTTTTATCAATTATCGACAGGATGACTGGGTAAAATGGCTAGCTCTAGCTGCCTTTCAGCATAATAATCATGTCCACTCAGCAACAGGAAAAACCCTGTTCTTCATTAATTATGGATGACACTTAAATGTCACACAAATGGAATGACATTGAACTACTACCCCCACATCCACAGACTTTGCTGCAACAATGGCAAAGATCCATACTGAAACTAAAACAGCCCTAGAAAAGGCTGCTTCTACCATGAAAACCCAATATGATAAACATTGATGACCAGCCCATACTTACTCTATGAACAACAAAGTATGGCTGGACACTATCAACCTTCACTTACCATGTCCTAAATGCAAACTAGCAGACAAATGGACTGGTTCCTTTCCAATACTCATAAAAATCAGTGCAAGTGCATATAAACTCCGATTGCCACCCTCCTGAAAAATTCATGACATCTTCAATGAAGCATTGTTGACACCCTATATTGTGCCAGCATTTCCAAACCAGGAATGACCTCCACCTCCTCCTCCAGACCTAATTGACGATGATGAACACTATGAAATCAACAAAGTCATACATTATAAACTACAAAAAATCAGGGCAAAAGGAGGTGGTATGACAACCACAATCAATTATTTGGTCAGCTGGAAAGAGTATGGCCCAGAATCAAATCAATGGGTCAATGAGAAACATATGAACACAGAGTCTGTCATATGAGACTATGAATTATCTCTTAATTAAGCCATCAGGATGATAGTCTTAAGGAGGGGGTAATTGTTACAATTTTCCTTTCTTTTTCTTGGATCAACCCCTATTTATGCTTAGTCAAAGTGCTTAAGATGGTGGGATAAAGCTTAGTCATCACAACTAGCCAAGTCCATCATTGTCTTTTGATACAACAGTGTTGCTTGACAATGCACAACCAGCCTTTTATGTATAGTAATGATGCTCCAGGACAATAAGCATGGAGAAACATACAATAAGTAGGTAGTATTATTAGCAGACCTTGTCTAGTATTTAAGGAGCTCACTCTTGCTGGTAATCCTCAGCTTCAAGCTAAAGTTTATACATCCTCATTCTACTCTTGAGCAAATCACACAAAGCTTTGAAGCACAAGGAGTCAACAAACAGCACACCAAGTGAACTCTAACAGAAGGCTCAAACATGAAGCCACATTAGTTTATCACATGCTAGTTGATCACATGTGGCTTGAGCCTAACAAGCTACTAATACTGGAGATTGAAAGTCAATGCTTACTAGCTTTTGACCTTCAACTCCAGACCTGGCTTTCTCTACTATGCTATACAATCTGCTCTCAACATCAACTCTGTTTTTAACAGGATAATTCCAATAACAGGCATGCAAATTCTCCAAATATAATGCTGATAAAGAACACCACTCATTAGGCTGAAAATATCATCTTTATTCACGATACAAAGGTATGGGAGAACAACAGAGTTTGAGTGTTACCAATAAGCAAGGATGTGACCATCAAAAAGAACATAATATAACTGGGCAGACATCAGATCTGTTGAAGCCTCTATGTATTCATAGCTAGTGTCACTATCAGAGGATGATTCATCATCATAGGAAGTTTCAGAGTCATATTCTTCCTGTGATAGTTTGTTTGAGCATTTCACTCTCATGATAGACAGATGCCTTGAAGCATCATCCTCTATGACTGGCCTTGGCCATTGAATATCTTCAATGATATGGGATATCAGCAATGAAGCATGTCTATCCACCATCCTATTCAAGAAATGTGGTAATTGTGGTCGAATGAATGTAGCATCTTGCCTGCAAAAGTATTTCATTAGGAAATAGATCAATTGATTCCATTCAAATGCACACACATTATATATGATTTATCATAGCACATAAATGAGAGTGAACATATAAGAAGAGACCAAAATGGTATTGTTGACTGTCTAGAATCATTCTTTGAACTGCTGGTGAGAGCTTTAAGCATGGCAACAGTTGAACACACCAAATCTAAAATATCTGGAACTTCTGAGAGAGACTCAGTGAGCTGTTCTGGTGAAGATACCAGAATATTTCTGAGCTCCTTTAGCAAAGAAGATGCCTGAGAAGAGATAGCTGGATATAGGCCATTGAAAAGTTGTGAGAGAATTGGAGAGTCAAGTAAGCATATCAGGTTTTGTATCTCAGTGGGCCATTCTATTGCATATGAGATTATAGACTTAAATGCAGATATTTCTGTGATTTCTGTATGCATATCATGCTGTAGAGCTGCCAAGAGAAAGACAGTGGTCATAAGTAGGAATGGACTAAGTTCAAGCTATAGATTGCATTTTGGGCTGCTGACCATACATTATGCATGTGACCTAAAAATATGACTTTACTGTCAGCATGTTTGATCTGGCCTCTGCTGCTTGCTCAAAGATTAAGATGCAGCTAGATACAATAAGGGTCTGAAAACTGCTCTCAATCTGATTGCAGCATGTGAACAGCTATAATGGCTTTTGATGGTGAGTGATGAGAGCAGTGGTAGTTCAATGAGTATGAGTGGGTTGCAAGAAGTTAGAGCCTATGGTGATAGATGCATAAGTATGCCAGTTGTAGTTGCACTCATAAGGCAGGGTGTTCTCACACATAAGTGGTCCAAGCTTTTGAAGACCAATGTCCAAGAGTCTGAATGATAGATTCTGAGAGTTCAAGAGATGTTTAGAATGTTGCTTCTTTAGCTCTAGCTGAGTGACTGCTGAAGTCTCTACTTAATATTGTAAAGAATCTTTTGTCAAACCAATTTCAGAATGGAATGTCACTATTTTCTCAGAGAAAGAGTAGAGCTCATAGACTGTAGAGGCAATTATGATGTGTAATATATTGTGATAGGAGTTGGACAGGATCTGCCAGCTCCTGTCATGTGAATAAGATGTTGGTGCCATAGTAGAAAGAATCAGATTTTATGATATGGAAGGTGATACTGAGTATTATTTTTTGAAAGGATGAATGAGAAGCATTTAACTATTTTACAGAAGTCTTAAAGTTGTTTTTTATTTTTTTATATGAGCTTGCCTGACTGATGGCACCCATAGAAACAGCAGGAAAGAATAGTGGCAAAGAGGAGGTGATTAAATAGTGTAATTGAAGAGGTAATTTCTGAGAGGTGGGATCACCTCTTGTCTTTTTTGATTCATGAATGGTTGCTTGCACCATGAAGTATCTCTTATTTTCATTGAAGTCTAAAGATCTTTTAAGATGTGACAGACTTCCATTAGATATTTTGGACCAGATGCAATGAACTGGAATGTATATGCAATATACCTACTGAGCATAAATACTGCAGGTTTGAATGGTAGAGAGTGGATGATGTAAAATCAAATATAATTGTGTGCTCCTGTGGCATATCCTTTTGCTGCTCTGAGCTCAATTGTGTGAGCTTGAAGATGCATTCATTAAGGAGAGAGAGAAAGAAAACTGGGCAAGCAATGCAAGGAGCATGCTTACCCAGCATAGCTAAAAGACTTATCTCCATTGTGCTGACAATAGGTCTCTTGGAGGAGTAAAGGTGCAGATGCAGTCAGCAGAGAATTTGTGATGATATTCATCAAGAAGAAGTTAAGATAACATGTCAGCCCTAATATTGTCCTTTTCATTGATATGTTAGACTCAAACATTGATTTATGATGTGAGTATAAGATCTACTGTTGCAAGCAAGAGTCCATTATATAAAGGTTCAGATACAGACTGTCATGATTTTAGCCTCTAAATCATGCTCAGCTGCCTTGGCTTGGTTTGAGATTGCCAAGACTTTTCTATACAGTATTTAAGTCAGTAGTATACAGTGATATGCTTCAGTCTTGAGCTAAAGTCAATATACTAATCAAACTTCTAAACTCTTGGTGTGACTACCACTTCAGTATCAACACTGGCAGTTATAGTCTATCAACCTCTATACCTCTCTCCTCTTATCATCATTCTAAATATCACTACTCTCATCTTTGTGCTTCACCTTCAGTCAGTGTCAAACTCTGGCTGTTACAGTGCATTGCATTTGTGATTGTTTGGTTATCACCTGACACAGACAGAAAATCAAATGCAGCAACAGAGTCAAGACTATTAATAAAGAGTAGGAGGTGTTGAAGGGATTTGAATAAACAAACTGTGTGATAGATAACTGAAAGAATAACAACAAGTTTGAGAAAGAAGGCATCAATTATTCTTTTGAAAGAGAGTGGTTGAAGCTGGTAGATAAATTCATTTCCAGCAAAGACAAATGATAATGCATTTTTTAAACTAGTGTTAGTCTAGATTATAATATCAGCATCTGAATCAGTCCATATAGTTGAGTTGATAAAGTGAATGCCAACTGAATTTGAAAGGATAGATGAAAACCATGACAAGTCTTCTTTGACAGCAGTGTTGATAAAGATCTTTGTAAAAGGATGAGTCTTTTCAGCTATTTTTTTACATAGTGAAGAAAGAGTAGAATGGTCTCATAGTAGAACATTCAAAATCCAATTCAAGTATCCATCTAGATATTGCTATTTCTGTAGGATTGGTGCTCTAGTGGGTGTTGAAAGAAAGGATTCAAGTTCAGCTTTTGCATCAGTGATAGATTGCTGCATGAGAGAGATGCTCTCTTGATTAGCATCAATCTAGAATCCAATAATTTTGAGAGATTGGCCATGCATCTGTTTTAGGTCATCAAAAGAACAGAAAATGAAATTTCAAAATATCAGAAGCTATACTTGTTATGCTGGCTGCAGAAGACCTTAATAATTGGCAAAATCCCAACTGAAAAAATCATCCACATAGACATAGAGATCAGTGATGTCTAAATAGTGGATTATGATCCAGCACAACAAAGTTGAAAGCAAACACTAAATTTGAGAGGAGGCTCAGCTTCTGAAATCAGCTGCTTAATAGTATAATATCTGTTGTCAACAATTATCACTTTTATAGAGAATAAAATCAGCATTAGAATATTGCTTTCTGGCATTATACAGGGCTTTATCAAATGGATGCATATTGTTATATTTGACTTTCACATCACTAGCTGTGTTAGGCCTCTATTAAACACTCATAAGTGTCTAGCATCACTTCTGCCAGGGTCTGATTTTGGTATAAAAGGATGATGAGAATGATGAGGTAGGCTATAAGAATTTTGCAAAAAGAGATAAAGGGTTGTAGCTGGTAGATATAGTTTGTCATTGTGGCAAGAGTATTTGCATCAGGTAGTCAGAGGGTATAGTAGATGTATTAAACCTTAGCTCAAGACTGAGGTACATCAGTGTATACCACTGCCTTAAATACTGTTTAAAGAACCCTATGTCCTACAGGCAACTATTGTCTGCTTTTCATGTTCTCTGCTCATTGTCTGAGATAACAATGACTGTGCTCTTGCTTTTATTTATTATTATTGCTCTGCTATACTATTGCTGTTGTGAGTTTTTCATATGCCACAGTTTCTATTGTATTCAAAACATAGGATGGTAACAGTTACCATATTGTTTCTTGTCATCTTATTGTGCATTGATGAATAAGATGTAGCCATGGTATTATCATGTCTTCATCATCTTTTGTAAGGTTGGCCTGGGGTCAGGATTGATAAGCATTAGCAGCTCATGATTTAGGGGCAAAAATCATGACATTATCCTCTTCTCAAGGTAATCATCCTTGATTGCTCAGAGCAGTCTAGAGAAAAGGGATTGTGCTTTATTCTTTCCATCAATTTCAGTGGAAACAGCATTGGTGCAGTCAAGGAAATGAGGTTGGTCAACAAAGGTTCTGGCAGCTAGGTCATCTTTCTCTCTATATAAATAGCTTTTTGTATTCAAAGGGATGTTGGTCTTTTCTGAAGGGCAATCTTTGCATATGGATATAGTCTGACTTGTCAAACATTGGTTGACCCAATGAGGCAAAGTTGACAGCTGCTAGAGAATTTTGATGTGCCTGATATTCATGTGAAAGATCTTTTTTCATATACCATCAGTTTTTCTTGTTGCTATATCCCTTGAAGTGGACTAAAAACCACTGTTTTCTGTATCAAATCTTATTATCAAGAATGGCATTGATCTCATACTCATCTTCATCATCAATCACCATAGGTTTAGATAGTGGTGGTTTCTGCTGATTAGAGAATTCAGCTTGTTGAAATAGTTTGAGTGGAGCTTTATTGAAGACTGGATGGATTTTCCAAGTCTTTGGAATAGATAATTTATATGCTCTATTGTCTACTTTCTTTGTGATCTTAAAGAGGCCTTCATATTTGTCATCTAACTTTTTCATGATCCTGTCTATTTTCAGATTTTTCATATCTAGTATGATCTGATCTCCTGGTCAATATTCTTTTTCTGGCATCTATTTCTTGTCATACTGTTTCTTTATTGAGTCTGCTGCTTTTAGGAGTGCTTGTTCTGTCTTTTCATAGATCTTCTTCATTTCAGCAGTGAAATCTTTTGCTTAGAGTACTTGACTGTCCTTTCATGAGAGGTTCATTCCAGTGTTAGATGTACATCAGTGTTTATGAGGAATAGGCTAAAGCCTGTGACATAGTTTTCTCAGTTGTTGTAAGTGAATCCTGCTAAGAGAAGCTACTCTGCCCAGTCATTCTGCCTGTGATTGATGAATATTCATAGATCTTTTTTAATTTCTTGATTGACTCTCTCTGTTTGTCTATCCATTTGGGGATGGTACACTGTCAATAGATTTCTGGTAATTCTGAGTAGCTTGTATGGCTCTTTTATAAACTGTGAGATGAATTGTGGGCTTTGATCTAAGATGATTTTGTCTGGAAGCCATAGTGAGCATACATATGGTCTTGAAAAAGTTGTGTCCACTCTTCTGCATTCAAATTTATGTTGGTAGCAATAGAAATAAGTTCTTTCAAAAATTGATCCATAACAACTAGGATGGCATCATGTCCTTTTGACTCAGGAAGAGAGCCTATCATGTCTACCAAAATCACCTTCTATTTATCTGAAGGGATCTCATTAGAGTGTAATAATGCTGCCTACTTCTGAGTACTGGCTTTAGTTCTTTGGTATGTTTTGCACCCTTTGACATAAGCTTCTACTGATTTTCAAAGGTTAGGCCACCAATAGTTCTAAGTGATCAGCTCCTGTGTTTTTGCAATCTCTGAGTGTTCTGCCATTGGATGGTCATGGAAAGTGGCTATAATTTCCTCTCATAGCTTCTTGCTTACTGAGATATATAATCAGTTATAAAAATAGAGTACTCTCTCTTCAAGGGTTCACTCTACCTCTTTATTGTTAAGGGCCAATTATACTAAATCCTTCATGAATTTCTTTTCTCTTCATACCTTTTTCAAAATTTCAGAGGCTGTCAGAAAGATCATAGCATTTATATAGAATATTTCTGGCTTGAGCACTACTATTTTTTTATTATCCTTTCCCTCTTGGTCATGGTCTGCCCTTTTGCTGAGTAGGTCTGCCTTTTTGTTGGTAGCATCTGGTTTATGATAGAGACTAAAGTGGTACTCAGCTAGTTCTGTTACTTATTGTGCTTATTATTGATTCAGTTTTTGTGGTTTTTTGAAATATTAGAGGTTTTGGTGATTGGTCTATATTTCAAAATCATACTTGGCTCCCATCAGATAATAATGCCATTCATCCAAGGCTGTCATTATTGCAAACAGCTCCTTGTCATAGATTTCATAATTTCATTCTGTGATAGAGAGTGCTTTTGATAGGTATGCAATCAGCTTTTACTGTCTCTTCTGTTCTTCACTAAGGATGGCTCCTAGGGCTTCTTCTGATGCATCTGCTTCCATCTTGAACTTTCCATCATCTATGAGAATGGCTAGAATAGAATCTGAACAGATTTGATGTTTGATTTCTTAAAACATCTGTTCCTGAGCTTCTTTCCACTTTCACTCTGCCTTTCCAGTAAGTTTCATTAGTGGTAAGGCCACTTGGCTATACCCTTCTATGAATTGTTGATAGAAGTTAGCAAATCCTAGGAAGGATTACAGTTCTTTCTTTTTAGCTGGTGTGGGCCATTCTTGTTATGATTTCTGACTTCTTTCCTTTATTTTGACCTCTATCTATGCTTAGTCAGAGCACTAGAACAAGTGCTTAGGACTGTGGAACCAGGCTTAGTCATCACAATCAGCCAAGTCTGTCATTGTCTTTTGCTGCAACAGTGTTGCTTGATGATACACAACCAGCCTTTTATGAATGGTAATAATGCTCCAGGACAATGAGCACAGAAACAGAGCAATATACAATAAGTAGGTAGTATTATTAGCAAACCCTGTATAGTATTTAAGGAGCTTGCTCTTGCTGATAAAATCCCCAGCTTTGAGCTAAAGTTTATTCCATCTTATTCTACTCTCAAGCTAGTCATACAAAGCCTTGAAGCACAGGGAGTCAACAACAGTACATAAAGTGAACTCTGCTGGAAGGCTCGAATATAAAGCCATGACAGTTTATCATATGCTAGTTGATTATGTGCAGCTTGAGCCTAACAATTAGCTCAAAGCTATCATCTTCTCTTTCTCAAGCTCAATTGTGCTGAGAAACTGAATGCCTTCAATTGACCTCTCAAACCCAAACTTTGATCATGAGTTCTTTGAACTCCTCACTTTCATCATCAGAACACTGTTGGGATTATTGGTGATCATCCAGCTGTGCTGGGGATGCCATTCAATCACCACCTGGGCTCTCAGACATTACAATGAGTTTTTGCATATTCAACACATCCTATGAAACATAACCTCTGACCTCCCAATTCATGACATCCCTGAATCCTGATGAACATCCCATCAGTCTCTGACAAGCCCCTTACCAGAAGCTGAGCCTAGCAGCTTGCATCAAGAGGATATTCAAGAAGAAGAAGGACACTGATACTCTCCCTGATGACTTAGCAGAGACTGCAACTCTGGCCTTGCAGGATTCCAGAATCTATGGGTCCTTGGACCTCCATCAGACCATGAGAATGAGGAGATCCTAGGAGACTTCTTTCAGCAGTCTTCCTCTTCTGACTTTGCTCTCACCTCTCCAACCAGAGGGATTGGTAACTGTGCCAGAGACTCTCTCAGTCTCACTTGGATGGCTGAAAGATCTCAATATGCGACTCCTAGAAGCCAGTCTCACAGCTCCATCACAACTCTCTCCCACTCAGTTGGAACAAGCAGTGGGATAGGGAGGATGTCCTTGGCTTAACTCCATGATGAGCAGTATAGAAGGGAGGTTTGAGATGAAGTCATTCACTGATACTTCTCTACCTGGGATATGAACATCCCATTCAACTATGATGAAGCTGTCTGACAAGAAGAGCAGAGACAGCAAACCACACTGCAGCTAGTTCACAGTGAGCTTGAGGAGTGTCTCATTGAGAGTGGATGAAGAAGACAAGAAGCTGAAGAGTATAATAGACAGCATCAAAGAGAGCAGTGAGAAACTGAGAGGGCCTGACTGGAAAGGGCCAACATCTCGAACTGATATGGGCTTTGACCTGAAGGAGCCACCATCCTTGCCTCTATATGTGCCAATCCCTCCCTTTCGACCCTGGTCTTTAGAGAGCCAAGTATAGAGTCCAGCCAATAGAGTGCAAACTGTTGGCAAAATGAAACCATTACAGCAGAAGAAAGGGATCCCAGAACCTCTTCATGCCCTCCAACCCCACAATATCCCCCTCCCTAAAGAACTCCAAGTGCTGACACTACATTTGATGATGATGAGTCCATCCTCAGATATTATGGGTTATGAGTCCCTGGGACTGCTCACATCCTCACCCATGCACTCTGAGGATTTCTCAGAAGCTGAGTTGTTGGGCAGCTACTCAATGACAGGTACAAAAGAAACATCCAGCTCTATTGCAAGTGAGTGGAGGTGATGAGAGCAACAGGAGGCAACTGATATGATGAGCATATCGGAAGCCAACCCATCACTGCCTATGTCAGCACATCCAATGCCTCAGGCCCTGCTACTGGTCCCAGCACTCAGCCAGGGCAGCAAAATGACAGTCCAACCACCAGAGGATGAGGAGAGTCCCTACAACCTGCCTGATGCTTTCCCTCTCAAGGAAGAGGCAGACATCAAGGGCAAGGAAGAAACTGAAAGCAGCAATCCACCATGGGGACTGCTGTATGACTCATAGGAGGAGACAGATGATGAAGAACTGGGAAGATTGATTTAGGAGGCAAGGAACCAGGAGTACCAGGAGTACTACCTGTGAGGGGTAAACTTTTTATGGCACAATGCCACTTGGATAGCATTGCAAATAGGACAATTATATTTATGTTCTGAAACTGATGAACAAACAGAAATTCTGAGATGAGCAGCGACAGACTATGCCACCCAACAATACAATCAGAGACACTCAGAAGATCTGGTTAGCCAATCACTAGCCTACTAACCTACACCTTCTGTATGACCAATGCTGCAGTCACCCTCTAGGGTGCCAAAACGAGCTGAGTATTGGGCCTCATCAGTCTATAGTACCTTTTCATACTCTGACCTTTCATCCTGATCAATGGCAACCCAGTTAATACAGACATGACTCAAGCTGAAAGAGATACTGATCAGATTCCAAAATCCATAGACCAGCAAAGGAAGCAGACTTTTAGGAGGTCAACCACCCCTGGATCAGGCCAGCAGGAGTGAGGCAGGGAAGAAGCCTATTTGGGATGACCCCAAAGCAGTATGATTAGGATTTACAATTCGAGATGGGGTTATTGTCTGAAAAGAAGAACTACCACAGGAAAGCCCTGTCACTGATGACAACTCACTCTATTCATTCCTTGAGCCACCTCAAGAATGGCAACAACCTCCATTCTCCAACTGGCCCAATCTGATGGGAGTGCTGCCCCATGATGCCACCATCCTTTAATGCCATTCTGATCTTTTACAAAAATCTTGCCTCTTCAAGAGGGCATCTGAAGACATTGACTGGTTCCTCATAGACTGTGAACAGTACTTCAAAGTCTATATTGGCTACTTGGAGACTGACATGAACAAGGTTGTGTTTACCATATCCTACCTCGAAGAGAAGGCAAAAACATGGTGAATCCTCATCTCTCTGAACTTTCAATTATCGACTTAGGAGCACTACTGGTATCTTTCATGGCCAGTCTTCAAACAAATGTTAAACAATAAGTTTATCAACCCTATGGTACAAAAGATTCATAAACAGAAGATCAAGGAATATAAAATAGGAGATAAGATGGCCACAGACTACTTCGATGAGCTGGAACATCTGGCAAAACTTGTTGGAATCTGCAATGACATAACAAACAACAGGTGAATGGTGGAAGCCCTCAAGAGGGGAGTCCCCTCTTCATACATCATGATGATCTCAGCCATTGGCATCAAAGTGCTGATGCTGGTCAGGTATGATGAATAGAAGAAACAAATCATCAAGATATACAAAGAGTGACAAAGGCAGAAAGTGGAATCAATGACACTGCAAGATTATACCAAGAAATTGACTCCACCAACTCTGAATAAGTTGGAGCAAACTGCTGGGAAATTATTGGGATCCTCAACAGCCCCCATCTATGGAAGCCAAAAAACTGAGACAGACACTATATACACAGGGACAGAAAAACCAATGGATATTGATCAGATGAAGAAGGAAGGCAAATACTTCAACTGCAGACAGAAAGGTCATATGGTGAAGGATTGCTCAAAGAAGAAGTGAACCTGAGAAGACATTCAAGTGCAGATTGCTGAGTTACAAAAGAAAGATGAGGAGCTTGGCAAGAAAATCAAGATAGAGGAAGTAAAAGATGCAGCTGGCCAGTGAGTGATTCCACTGAACCAGCCAAAGGACTTCATGGTGTGCAAAACTCAGATGCTAGTCAGACTGATAATACTTCTGTAGTTACCTCTATACCTACTTATACCACACATTCAAATATACCACTGTATTACACCCTGCACACTAAAGAATCGCAAATGAAAACTCAATCACCTCTGGGCTGAACAGGGACAGTGGGCCCTAACACTTGGCTCAAACTATTTGACACTGAATAGACCTGGTGAGCCATCAAAGACACCAAAGATGAAGCCATGGCAAAAGCCATGCTCAAGAACTGGATCCACCAAACTCAAGCCGAAGAAGTGATCAATGAAATGGTAGAAGAGATGAGAAAGGCTTAATGATGCTGAGCATTAGAATGGCTTGATGAATTTCATGGACCACAAAAGTTCATTTGATGATCCAAGACAGCTGGATGAGACCTACTTGCCAAAGCTCAAATTGAAACTCTCATGTCCCGATCCACTTACATGGTGACTGTACTAATTGACAGTGGGTGCATGGGAAGTTCCATCAACCATGCTTTTGTCAACAAGCACAGACTTCTAACTTGGGCCACTGCAGCCTCAATTCCAGTCTACAATGCTGACAGAACCAAAATCAGACAGAATTGATCACTGAATTTGTGGAGCTTAGGCTCATGATCAGTGATCACTCTGAGTGAATCAATTTAGCAGTCACAGACCTTGAGACCAAGAAAGTTTTCCTTGGCCATGACTGGCTAATATGCCACAATCTGCTAATCAATTGGAAAACTGGGTGAATCACATTTGCAAGATGCTAATGTCAGAAGATCCCATTTGAATTACCCAATGAAAATCTGGAGGATTGATGGGATGAGGAAATAGAGGATGAAGAAACCATTCTTGCCATTGATCTACAGCAGGAACTACATATCCATGCCATCTATCATGCCAACAATCTTGCCACTAGAGCCAATGAATAAAGGAAGGAAAGGACCTTTGAAGAAATGGTGCCTAAATAGGCATGAGAATTCAAGGATTTATTTCAGAAGAAAAGCTTTGATGAACTATCAAAGCTGAAACTATGGGATCATGCAATCAAACTCATCTCAAATGCAAATGCCAATCTGGACTGCAAGACATACCCACTTGGCAACAATGAGCAGCAGGAGCTCAACAAGTTCTTAGAGGAGAACTTGTCCAGTGGGCATATCTGACTGTCAAAATCTCCTATGGCATTGCCATTTTTCTTTGTCAAAAAGAAAGATGGCAAGCTCTGACCAGTCCAGGATTACCAGAAGCTTAATGAGATGATGATCAAGAATCAGTATCTGCTCTCATTGATCTCAGAATTGATGGACAAACTTCAAGGAGCTAAATATTACACTAAGCTCAACATCCAGTGGGGATACAACAATGTCCACATTAAGGAAGGAGACAAATGGAAGGCAGCGTTCAGGACAAACCAGGGACTGTTTGAGCCAACAGTCATGTTTTTTGGACTCACTAACTCTCCAGCAACATTCCAGTAGATGATGAATGATATATTCAAGGATCTCATTGCTATTGAGAAGGTCACCATCTACCTCGATGATATCTTAATTATGTCAAGGACCAAGGAGGAGCATAGGAAGCTGGTACAACAGGTATTGGCCCTCATGAGGAAGCATAAATTATTCCTCAAGGCTGAAAAATGCGAATTTGAGATACTCAAAACTGAGTATCTTGGAGTCATCATCAGTGAGGGAAGCATTCAGATAGATCCCATCAAGATAGCAGAGGTAACCAAATGGCCAGAGCTAGTCAAGAAAAAGGAACTACAATCATTCCTCAGATTTACCAACTTTTATTGATGATTTATCTGAGACTACAGCAAAATCATCTGACTCATGACACAACTAACCAGCAATGCCCCTTGGACATGAGGCCTCTCTCAACAAACTGCCTTTAACAAATTAAAAAGGTGGTTGGCCAAAGATGTCATACTCACTATCCCCATGCAAGAAGGAAAGTTCTGAGTTGAGGCCAATTTGAGCAAGGAAGCAATTGGAGCTATCCTATCTCAAAAACAGAATAAGAAATGGCACTCTGTCACATTTTTATCCAAGGCACTGACAGTCACCAAGTGAAATTACAAAATTTATGACAAGAAACTTCTTGCTATTATGCTCGCCTTGGAGGAATGGTGGCATTATCTAATCAGGGCCATGGAAGTTTTTGAGATCTGGACTGATCATCAGAATTTACGATACTTCTGACAGCTGCAGAAGTTAAACCACTGGCAAGCCAGGTGGGTTACTGAGCTTAGCCAATACTAGTACACACTCCATCACAAAGCCAGTGTGGCAAACAAAAAGGCCAATCTCTTGAGCTGTCAAGTGGATCATAATCAGAGAGGAAATGATAATGAAGGAGTAACATTGTTATAATCCAAACACTTCTGGGCCATGATAATGCCAATGGAAGAAGAGATCCATGAATGCATCAAGAGTATGACCAGGGACAACCACAAGTGGGACCAATGAGTGGCCCCATCTCTCAATCATGAATGGGAGATGATAAAGGAAGGAGGGCTGATCCATTATAATAGACAAATCTACATCCTGCAGGATCAAGTACTACATGGTGAGATTATAGCCATCTGCCATGATCATACCACAGCTGGTCACCCTGGTATTGCTAAGACAAAGGAATTAGTGCTATGAGAATACTAGTAGCCCAAGATGGGGAATAATATTACCATATATGTCAAGGCATGCAAAGTCTGCCAATATGGCAAATCATCAATCCAGGCCTGAGCTGCACTGCTTCACCCAAATGAGGTCCTGTCATCACCCTGGATCCACATTTTGGTTGACATGATCACCAGCCTCTCTGACTGTAATGGCTATGATGCAATCCTCATCATAGTTGACTGTTTCTCGAAGTCCATTATTCTGATTGCCTGTTCTACTAAATTAACCTCCAAAGGATGGGCAAAGATCTTATGGGATGAAGTTTATGCCAAATATAGTATGCCACAAGTGGTCATCTCTGATCGAGGATCACAATTCATCTCAAAATTTCTTAATGATCTTTATTGTCTTCTTTTCATCAAATGCAATGCATCTACTGCCTATCACCCCCAAACTGATGGACAGATGGAGCACATGAACCAAGAGGTAGAAAAGTATCTTTACCTCTTTATCAACTATTAATAAGATGACTGGGTGGAATGGCTCACTCTCACTGCCTTCCAGCATAATAACCAAGTACATTCAGCAATGAGAACAACCCCATTCTTTGTTAATTATAGTCAACACCTTAATGTTACACACACTAAATGACATCAAATGACCACTCCTGCATCCAGTGATTTTGCAGCTACCATGACAAAAATCCATAAAGAAATGAAGGCTGCTCTCAAAAAGGTGGCCAACACAATGAAAACCCAGTATGACAAGCATCATCAGATGGTCCATACTTATGCCACCAATGACAAGGTCTGGTTGGACATCACCAACCTCTATCTGCCATGACCCAAGTATAAGCTGGTGGATAAATGCACTGGACCCTTCTTTATAACTGCAAAAGTAGAGGCTAGCATCTACAAACTCTGACTGCCTAAGACATAGATGATTCATGATGTCTTCAATGAGACATTATTATCACCATACATCGTATCTGCATTCCCTAACCAAGAATGCTCACCACCACCACTCCTGACCCTTATCAATGACAATGAACATTATGAAGTCGACCAGGTCTTAAACCATAAACTATAAAAAATCAAGGCAAAAGAGGGAGGGATGACAACCACAGTCAATTACCTGGTCAGCTGGAAGGGTTATAGACCAGAGTCCAACCAGTGGGTTAATGAAAAACTAATGAATGCTGATGAAGCCATACACAACTACAAATTATCCCTTAATTAAGCCATCAGGATGATGGTCTTAAAAAGGGGGTAATGTTATGATTTCTGACTTTTTTCCTTTATTTTGACCTCTATCTATGCTTAGTCAGAGCACTAGAACAAGTGCTTAGGACCATGGGATCAGGCTTAGTCATCACAATCAGCCAAGTCTGTCATTGTCTTTTGTTGCAACAGTGTTGCTTGATGATACACAACCAGCCTTTTATGAATGGTAATGATGCTTTAGGACAATGAGCACAGAAACAGAGCAATATACAATAAGTAGGTAGTATTATTAGCAAATCCTGTATAGTATTTAAGGAGCTTGCTCTTGCTGATAAAATCCCCAGCTTTGAGCTAAAGTTTATTCCATCTCATTCTACTCTCGAGCTAGTCATACAAAGCCTTGAAGCACAGAGAGTCAATAACAGTACATAAAGTGAACTCTGCTGGAAGGCTCAAATGTGAAGCCACAACAGTTTATCACATGCTAGTTGATCATGTGTAGCTTGAGCCTAACAATTCTTATACTCCTGCTGTCTTTATGAGATCCATTTGTAATCTTTCTTCAGCAATAATGAGTTCTAGATATTCTGTTTCCAGAGTTTCAAACTCACATTTTTCTGGTTTTAGATATGATTTGTTTTTCTGAAGAATTTGTAGTGCCTACTATATCATGGCTTGATGCTTTTTAAGAGTCTTAGAGAAAATCATTATATCATCCAGATAAATGGTAATCTTCTCTTGCATGATGAGATCTCAGAAAATATCATTTATTATAGTTTGAAAGGTTGCCAGAGAATTGATGAGTCCAAAGAACATTACCAGCAGTTTAAATAGTCTTTGATTGGTTTGGAAAGTGGCTGTTATGATTTTCTCCATATCTTTTTCTTTCTCTTATCTTATCAGGGTGTCTATCTTATCTTGAGCACTTTCTTGAAGGGTATGAGAAGATTAGATAATCACAACAGATGAGATGCTATTGTACTTGGTTGTTTCACCTATAAACAATTTCCTATTGTTTCATTCCCAATGACTAGGCAGTGTTGGTATTATAGCACAGGACAGCACAATAGGTAGTAGTTATATTTATTACAAGCTGAACAGTATATAAGTAGGATAGCTCTTGCTGTAGTAATCCAGCTTCAAGCTATAAGTTTATCTCATACTATCTTCTCTTGAGCCTAGCCTGTCTCTGGCCTTGAAGTACTCTATCTGATATAACATATCTAGTGGACTCTAGCATGACTGTATGAACACAATACAGCACTAGTTTATCATGTGTTCAGATCATATGCTAGTTAGGTCTAACAGTTAGCTTAAAACTTTCTGCTTCTCTTTCCTTATGCACACTGAGGGCAAAGAAAACTGAATGCTATCAACCTGCAATATCATATCTGACTTTGTCAAGCTCTTGAGCACCATCATTGGCACCTTGCTCAGGCTTTTTATTATTATATACCTTTGCCAAGAAAACCAATCTGTTACTGCTTGGGTAATCAGATATTATCAGAGCCTTCAAACTATTTACTATTGAACCCAAAATGTCATGCCTGTCCTCCTCCTCCACAATCCTTCCTCCAAGCCTGCCCAAGCTGTCAACAAGCCCATGCATAGAACCTTACCAGAAACTGCCTCTGGGATCACAAATCTGAAAATTCTTCTGATGGAATAAGAAGAACCCAGATACCAAAAATGATACTATTGATATATCCTCTATCACAACCTGCTGAATCTCCCTCCAGTCCCAGACCACAAGGATGAGGACCTCTCCAGTGACTTCTTTGATGCAGAGCTGTTCTCTGCCCCTTCCACTGCCCCTCCAGAGTATGGAATTGGAAACTATGCTTGAGACTCTCTTCATACCTCTAAGATGGTTACAGACTCTGGCCACAACTCTCTCTATGTGACTTCTGACACATTCCAGTCTGGCCACAGGAACACCATGAGTTCTAGCTATGAGAACACTATGAGTTTTCACTGCACTGACTGGAGTGGTGGGCACAGTGACATTGATCTCTATCAGCAGAACATCAACTCCAATGCTGCAAGAGTCCATGAGGCATGGCCAGCCAGGATCTAGTCAGAGTCCAAGGTCTGGCACAGTGCTGAAGAAGCCTATAAACAAGAACAATATGAAGAAGAAGAGTGATAGCAATGATAAAGAGACTACTATGAGCAGAATGAGTACTATAGCCAGAGTCCCTTTCAGGAGCTAAGCTGGCAAGACTCATTGGCAAGCTAGTCTGGATCTGAGTCTGCCAATCCTCCTGCTAAGAATTCTCTTTCCTGAACTCTCAGTATCCCCCTATCCATCTATAGAATCTATCCTCCATCTTCAGTCTATATTCTCAATTTAACCATCTGACAACTCATCCAAGGCAGAGTTGCTGGAGTACTCTTTGATGAGTGGAATACTGACTGATTCTGAGAGTATTGTGCAGCAGTGGAGGCAGCAGAAAGCAGAAATGAGTCCAGCAAGAGACTCCTTCAATCTATCTCCACTGTTGACTCTGAATCCAACAACCAAGAGTGACTCACCAGTGACAGTGAAACTCTGAATGCCATCTATCTTCAATCCACCTGGTGACTCCTCTGAGAGAGACAGCAGGAATAATGGGGACAGTGAGGAGAATGATTGGGATGTGGCATCTTTTAACTGGCCTGAAGAATTTTATGAACCTAAAGATGAAGGTGTGCTGGAAGAAAAAATACAGAGGAAGAGAGAAAAGGAGTTTATAAGAGTATACTAGGAGAGAGTCATAGAAATCTCTCAGGATATGAGATGGAGTATGACTCCACTGGAACAAGAATATTTAGTAGCTACCAATGCTGAGAAAATTGATATTTTACAGTATACTGTCATGGAGCAGACTATTTTTCTCTATAACAAAGCCCATCTCAAAGACCTCCTAGCCAAACTCCTGGGTTATTAATTCTGATTCAACATCTGACCAATGCTGAACATGTCATCTGTATCTCTGAAATAGGCCATCTACTCAGCACCAACTATATAAACTACCATTACAGCTTCTACTCACTGTTGGTGACCATCAGCCTTACAAGCTGAGAATCTGTTCAGATATCTCTGGAGGCCAAAAGAAAGCTGATTGATGGAAGAATAGCCCTTTGCCAATAAAGCTAGAACTAGTGGACAGACTGAAGGAGACAAGATAACTCTGAAGCTATGAAGCAAGGGTTCACAGTTGTCAATGAAAGGATTATCAGAAAGCTGGACCAACCCACTGGAAGCCCAATCATAGATGAACACTCTCTTCAATCATTCCTGAGGTCACATCAGAAGATCCCACTCTTTCATGAATATTTAAATCCAATGAGACCACTCACCACTGATTTAATCCTAATCCAATGCAAATCCAATCTTATATGGAAACCATGTTCCTTTAAGAGAACTCTGATGACATTTATCACTTCTTAACTGATTGCAAACAGTATTTTGAAGTATATTCTGTATACTTATCAGCCAACATCTATTGAGTTGCCTTTGCTGCCTCCTATTTTGAGGACAAGGTCAAGATTTAATGGATCTTAAAGAGCTGAGACCTTTATTCCACAATCAGAAGGCACTATTGACTGTCATTCTGGCTGACATTGACACACTCTCTCCATGTTCAGGCATGTAAAATTGCAAAATCTGAGAATACATGGCTTATATTCCAGTCCACTAAGCATATAACTGAAAATAGAGCTAGAGTGCAAAGAAATCTAGCCATTATAATACTAAACTGCTGTAACAATGGGTGGAGTGTATAGTCTAAGTGATAGACTAATACCAGAGGGGTTAGACTGCATGTGAGATTTCAGCACTTGGCTCTAAATGCACTAATATTATTACAAAAAGACATGCTAAAAATAAAGAGAGGGCAATCAAAATCTGATCAGCAATTCTGATCATATTGATCAAGGATGCATAGCCATTGATGTACTGATGGGACATGCTTTAGAACAGAGAATTGAGATCTAAAGAAAAGTATCTGAATAACTGGTTGTTGAACAGAGAAATAGAATGATGACAACAAAGTAATAAATAGAGAAATACTACTAAAAGGTGAATAGCATGCATAGTGCTCAGAGACTTGCATGCATACTTATGGTGCCTTAGCATGTATAACACAGCAAGAGACTCCACATTATACTAAGATATGACATATAACTATTGGGTGGATAAGTTGAGACATGCCAGACAAGAAGTGGCATATATTATGAGGCAGATAGACTGTCTGGACACTGGAAAAGAGAATCTAGGCATTGTGGCTGACTCTAGACATGAGAGATAACCCTGGAGGTCTAGAGCATTTCTCCAGTATCAGGATGTATCACTGGAGAAATAAAAAAGTGAGTAGACCTGGCTAGGCCAGCTAACTGATGTCAGCTAGTGATGAAACAATAGACACAATCCTGGCTTGGAACAGAATAAGCATGGCAACTGTGATATACATGCAAATAATAATTACAGGATCCAGGATGGAGTCTCATGCTTTGAAGATACTATAATAGAGTTGTATTAGTAAGTACCACAGTAGAGTATTTAAATACCACATTGTATGAGTAGGAAAAAAGTTTCTGACCTCCCTATAGTTGCAGTGTATTGGGCACAAAAAGCCTTGCACCCTAGCTCTGAGTTTGTGTTTGTAACTTCAGACAAGAGAATAGACTAATTATTAATATCATTGAGAGAGATTTGAGAACTAAGTGAGGCACAGAAGCTTGCAAGGGATTTGAGTCTGATTTGATAAGTGGTTTTGGACTGTGTTCTAACCTGAGAATAAGAGAATAGTGTCTGAAGGGCATCATCTTGAATTTTTGAGATATTTGTGATGCACAGCACTACAGATGGCAGAGGTTCAAACTCTTTGGCCTGTCAGACAGGGTTATTTGTGTTTTATGTCTCTGAATCACATAGGTTTGAATTCTGTGGGTCTATAATCAGTTTGAAAGCTTGTATACAGAGACCTGAGCTCTTTGGCACTTGTGGATATATTTGTGATTGGTTTCTGCTCAGAGTGCTAAGCTTTGAGTCATGTATTATGTGCATTAGGGATTTTGATTTGATCTGAGCTGTGCTTGGAATCTTTTGAGAGTTTTGTGAGAGTATTTCAATATATTGAATTGAGCCACAGTGCTTTTTTACCTTGAGGCCTGGCAACATCTGTTGCCATCTCTTGTTTTAATAAAATGAAAAGCTTTGAGACTTAGAGAGAGCTAGGACTGTTGTACACATGCTATTGCTGTTCATGCACAGTGGATTCATTAAGAAAGACAATTATATTTGCTGTTGCTACTTTTATCACATTATAATTCTCTCATGAACTAAGAGTATTGTGTGTGTGTTAGTGTGAGTGTGATCAGTGGATAGCACTCTGCAGTATCTATTTTCACTTTGCATGCATGTATAAACTCTTCAATATTCAAGCAGATAGTGCATGACAAATTCATTGATCCAGCTGTTTAAGAAGTCCACAAGAAAAAGATGAGAGATTTATGAATAGGTGAGCAAATGGCAACAGAATACTTCAATGGATTTGAATGACTTGCTAAACTGGCAGGACTTATCAACAATATCAAGGATGACAGATGCCTGATAGAATACCTAAAGAATGGAGTTTCTCACTCTTATACTATGATGATCTCTGACATCAGCTTCAACATCCCAAAGAGATATGAGGAGTGAAAGGCACAAATCATCATGATGAATAAGAAGCAGCACTGACAGAAGGCAGAAAATGCCTGCCAGCAGAATGATTGAAGATCCAGCAATCAAGAAAAGGCTAATATGCTGACCTCTGCTAAGCCCAATACACTCTCCTATTCCATCCAGAAGACCAAGACCAGGACTACTTACACTGGACAAGAAAAGCCCATAGATGTTGACAGTATAAGAAAAAAAGAGAAGTGCTTCAGTTGTAGAGAGAAGGGTCACTTGTCCCAAAACTGCCTGAAGAAGAAACAAACCTGCAAGGAGATCTAGATGCAGATCATCAAATTACAGAAGGAAGCTGAAGAACTTAGAAAGGATACCAAGATTGAGAAAGTAAAAGATGAGACCAATGAGTGAGTGATTCCACTCAGTCAGCTGAAGGACTGAATGGTGTGTCTTAGAATACTATCAGTCAGACTTATACTAGCTCTATAGGTACTTATTTATATGCACATTTGAATATATCTGATTCCACTACTCTGAACACACCAAAGAAATTGCAAAAAACTAAAACTCAATTGCCTATGGGCTGAACAAAGAGAGAGACCTCTAATGGCTGGCTAAAACCATTTGACACCAAATGGACTTGGCAAGCCCTTTGAGATGCCAAAAATAAAGCAGAAGCTAAGGCAGTACTTAAAAATTGGATGCATTAGACATGGGCTGAAGAATTTATTGATGAAATGATCAAAGGGATGAGAAAAATGAAAAAAAATCAAGCCTTAGAATGGTTGAACAAATTGAGGAGACCCAAGAAGTACATTCAGCAACAAAAGACTGCAGAAAGAGACTTGATAACAAAGATACAAATTGAGACTCTAACCAGCTGGTCTGCACACACTATCAATGCTCTGATTGACAGCAGCTGCATCAGAAGTTCTATCAATCATGCTTTTGTCACCAAGCACAATCTTCCAACTCAAGCCATAGCAGAACCAATTCCTGTCTATAATGCTGATAGCACCAAGAACCAAGCTGGTTCAATCACAAAGTTTGTCAAGCTCTGACTGATGATCAGAGACCATGCAGAATAGATTGATTTAGCTGTGACCAACTTGGGATCTAAGAAGATCTTTCTTGGTCATGACTGGCTCATGCAGTATAATCCACTAATCAATTGGAAGATAGGCTAGATCATCTTTGCATAATGCTGTTGCCAAAAAATCCTTTTTGAGTTGCTGAATGAGGACCCTGAAGACTGATAGAATGAAGAGATAGAGAATAAAGATACTATTCTCACAGTTGATCTGGATCAGATAATCTGCATTCAGGCAATACATCATGCCAAAGCAAATGCCAGGAAAGAGGCTAAGACATTTGAAGAAATAATATCAGAGTGAACCCAGGATTTTTGAGACCTCTTCAACAAAGAAAACTTTGATGAGCTGCCAGAACTAAAGCCTTGGAATTATATGATCAAACTCATCCCAAATACCAATGCCAACTTAGACTGTAAGATGTATCCTCTTAGGTGACTGGAGCAATAAAAACTCAACAAGTTTCTAAATGAGAATCTTTTTAGTGGAAGAATTTGACTATTGAAGTCCTTTATGGATTTCCCCTTCTTTTTCATCAAAAAGAAGGATGAAAAACTCTGGCTGGTTCAGGACTACCAAAAGCTAAACAAAATGATAATCAAAAACCACTATCTGCTCTTCTTGATCTCAGAACTGATGGATAAACTCTGAGGGGCAAGATATTACACTAAGTTGGACATATGGTGAGAATACAACAATGCTTGGATCAAAAAGGGAGATAAGTGGAAAGCAGCATTCTGAACCAACTAAGGGTTTTTTGAGCCCAGTCATGTTTTTTGGACTGATGAACTCTCTCACCATTTTTCAATAGATGATGAATGACATTTTCAAGGGTCTCATAGCAACCAGAAAGGTTACTAACTATCTGGATGATATTCTGATTATATCTAAAGATCAGAGTGAACACCAATGACTTGTATGACAAGTACTAGAGTTGATGAGGAAACATAAACTCTTTCTCAAAGCTGAAAAGTGTGAATTCAAGATATTAGAAACTGAATACCTTGGAGTCATCATTAGTGAAGAAAACATTTGGATGGATCTGGTCAAGGTTGCAGAAGTAATAGAATGGCCAACACTGACCAAGAAGAAAGAGTTACAATCATTTTTTGGATTTATGAATTTCTACTGCCAATTTATCTGAGATTACAGCAAGATTGTCCATCTCATGACATAACTCACAGGGAATGTCTCTTAGTCCCAGAAAATAGCTCAACAATCAGCATTCAATAATCTAAAGAGGCAGCTAGCTGAAGATGTGGTATTGGCAATACTGATAGAGAAGGGATAATTCAGGATTGAGGCTGATTTGAGTGAAGGGGCAATAAGAGCAGTACTTTCACAGGAACAGAATGGAAAGTGGCAACTCATCACCTTTCTCTCAAAAGTGCTTACTGCCACTGAATGCAACTATCAGATTTATAACAAGGAACTACTCACTATCATGCTTGCTCTTGCCAAGTGGAGGTATTACTTGATTAGTGCTATTCACATCTTCAAGGTCTAGGCTGATCATCAAAACCTATAGTATTTCTGATCATCATAGAAGCTCAACTGATAATAAGCTCAATCAGTCACTAAAATCTTGCAGTACTAATACATTTTGCACTATAAGGCAGAATCAATAAACAAGAAGACAGACTTATTAAGTCATCAGCCTCATCATGATCAAGAAGAAGACAATAGTGGAGTAATACTCTTGAAGCCAGAGCATTTCAGGGCTATGATAATACCAACAGAGAAGGAGATACACAAACACAGCAAGAGTGTAATCTGACAAATAGAGATATAAGACCAATGAATCACCTCTTTTATCAATCATGAGTGGGGCATGACAAAGTCAGGATATTTGATCTATTATAACAATCAAATCTATATTCTATATGACCATGCACTTTGTGGAGAGATTATCACTATATCTCATGACTATATCACTGCAGAGCACTCAGAAATTGCAAAGACCAAAGAGTTGATACTAAGAGAATACTGGTGGCTGAAGATGGAATAAGATATCAAGAAGTATGTCAAGAGATGTGAAATATGCCAATAAACCAAGTCAAGCATGCAGGCATAAGCTGCTCCACTTCACTCAAATAAGGTTTCTACAGAACCATAGACTCACATCTCAGTTGACATGATCACTGGACTTTCAGACTGTAATGGTTATGACACTATTATCATTATTGTCAACCAATTCTCAAAAGCAATCATTCTGATCACATGTTCAACAGAACTATCCTCTGAGAGATGGACAAAGATTTTATGTGATGAAGTTTACACAAAGCATGAGATGCCTCAGATCATCATTTTGAACTGTGGACTGCAATTTGTCTTCAAATTCCTTGATGACCTCTATCACCTTCTTAACATCTGAAGCAATACTTCAACTGCTTATCACCCTCAGACTGATAGACAGACTGAATGCATTAATCAAGAGATCAAAAAGTATCTTTGAATGTTCATCAATCACAGACAGGATAATTGGACAGAGTGGCTTGCTCTAGTAGTATTCCAACATCATAATCACATTCATTCTACAACCAACAAGACTGATTTCTTTATTAATCACAGACATCATCCAAATGTCATAGTTACTAAGTGCTACAACACCACAATCTCTACATCATTAGATTTCACCCAACTTATGTCAACAATTCATTCTAAAACACATATCACCCTTAAAAAAGCTGTTGCCACAATAAAAATGCAATATGATAAACATCAATGACCTTCTCACAAATACTCTGCCAACAATAAAGTCTGGCTTGATACCAATAATCTTCACCTTCCTTGCCTGAAATGCAAACTCACCAACAAGTGTACTGGCCTCTTTTCAATCATTGCAAAAGTTGGCACTTCTGCATACTGCTTAAAACTATCTGACATATGGCAAATACACTCAATCTTCAATGAGATGCTTCTTATCCCTTATATTACACCTGTCTTTCCTAATCAGAAAGCTTCACTGCCTTTCAAGCCAGTCTTAATTGACAATAAAAAACACTATGAAGTCAAACAAATTCTAGACCACAAACTCTGCAAAGTTCATGCACAGAAAGGCAGTAGTTATACAGTGATCTACTATCTCATAAAATAGAAGAGCTATAGCTCTGAATCTAACCAGTAGATTCATAAGCAGAATTTCAATGCAGACAATGTCATTCAGAACTATGAAATTTCTATCAATTGATCTATTGGGATAATGATCTTAAGGGAAGAGAGTGATATTATGATTTTCTCTATATCTTTTTCTTTCTCTTATCTTATTAGGGTGTCTATCCTGTCTTAGGCACTTTCTCAAAGAGTGTGGAAAAATTAGATAATCACAACAGATGAAACACCATTGTACTCAGTTATCTTATCTACAGACAATTCTCCATTGTTCTATTCCTGATAACCAGACAGCATCAGTATCATAGCATAGGACAGCACAATAAATAGTAGTTATATTTATTACAAGCTGAATAGTATATAAGTAGAATAGCTCTTGCTGTAGTAGTCCAGCTTCAAGCTATAAGTTTATCTCATACTATCTTTTCTTGAGCCTAGCCTGTCTCTGGTCTTGAAGCACTCTATCTGGTATAACATATCTAGTGGACTCTAGCATGACTGTATGAACACAATACAGTGCTAGTTTATCATGTGCTCAGATCACATGCCAGTTAGATCTAACAGTGGCTTTCCATTCATCTCCTTCTTTGATTCAGATGTTATTATATCTCCACTGGACATCTAGCTTGATGAAGTATCTAGCTTCTGATAGTTTATCTATGAGCTCCAAAATCAGAAAAAGTAGATATCAATTCTTAATGATAAAGTTATTGAGTTTCCAATAATCCTACACTGGTCACAACTTTTTATCTTTTTTTTTATGAAAAAGAAAGAGGAAGCCATAGGAGGTTTAGATACTTGAATCCTTCTGCTGGTTAGGTTTTTATCCAGAAATTTGTCTAACTCTTCCTATTCAGCCATTCTCAATGAATACACTTTGCAATCTAAGTTGGTATTTGCCTCTGATATCAATTTGATGGCAAAGTCTCATAGTTTTCTTAGTGGCAGCTCATTGAAGTTTTCCTTGCTGAATACATCAATAAAGTCTCTATACTGTCTGGATACCATTTCTTTAAAAGACTTCTTGGGCTTCTCTGCATATGCTTTGGCAGCTAACTCATTCAAAGTAGTGCCAGCTGCCTGGATCTCTATGGCTAGTCAAAGGTCTACTATTAGAGGTCAATCTCTCTCTTTCATTTTTTGCCATATTGTTTCTTCTGGTTTGTCTTGGTCTGGGTGGGTTCTCTATCTTCTGATACAGATACATCCATTGAAAATGACTTTTCCTTCTTTTCAGTCTATCTATAGATTATGTTTTCAAAGCCAATCATATCTCAGAAATACTTCTCAGTTGTGGAGATAGATTATGGCAAAGTCTATTTGCTCAATGTGCTCATCTCCTGTGGTCATTCATAGCTCACAATACTCTGAGATGGATTCTCTATCATTGTTAAGAACATGCCAATTGAGTGGGCTTGAGTGCACACATGGAGTCTGACAGAGTGCATGGGCATCAATGAAGCTATTGGCAATGTCACCCTTGAGTCAGAGCCTAAGAATCTGGGTGGACAGAGTGAAGTTCCATCAGAGAAGCAAACTAGAATATCCTTTGGAATGGAATCTGATGGACAAGATAGAGAGGAGTTGAAGTGAGTGTGAAGTGTAGATGGCTTATCCAAGTTGATATTCAAACTAAGTAGTTACAATAGTTATATCTGGCTTTATATACTAATGGTAGCTAATTCTGAGTCAGGTTCCATTGGGTTCCAATGTCAATATTCACTACCAAGTTCGGAGTCTAGATATTACAATGTAAAATACAGATGTGAAATGATAATGGTAAAATGAAATTAATAGGTAATAGAGAGTGGCCAGAGTCCAGTGGGTTTCCATGATTGCATTCAGAGTTGGTTGAGGTGACATGGAGGCTGGTGGTATGCGCATAACAGTATCCCTCTGTTAGCATTCTTACCCTCAAGAGTGCAGATTCTGATGGCTGGTGGGTCCACATAGAAGATTGTTGGTGGCTGTGGGAATTTTTTGCAACTTGGTTAGATACTACCATCATCACTCTAACTATGTCACCTCCTGCTGCATATCATCACTCATGTACTCCTGAGCCTTTGGTGAGGGAACCCACCTCTGATGGCCCTGAAGAGGCTAAGGAATTATTTCATCTGGAATGGCAGACCATAGAGGAAGAATACATGGAGACCATGGAGAGCCATTTGAAATGGCAAGGAGAGCAGGAGCAGGAGGAAAAGGTCTAGGCAGACCATGTGGCCTGGGAGATGCAGAAAAGGGAGCAGAAGGAGAAATTGGAGAGAAAGAGGGAGGAGGTCCAGCAGGCCACAGAGAGATAGGCTAAGGAGGTGGAAGAGACATTGAGAGAGGTGGCTTGGAAGGAGGCAGAGGAGAGAGAGGCCACAGAGGCTGCAGTGAGTGCTTCAGTCTTAGGGGCAAGGCAGAAAAGGATGGTTATAGAGGATGGGTTGCAGATGACTCCCACAGAGGCTGTTGATTTTTGGCTGTGTCAAGTGCTGGCAGAACAGTTTGGTCATGGCTCTGGTCTTCACTTCAAGAAGATGACTGGCCATATATCTCCAGAGTCCAATGGTGAGTAAGATAAGGGGACAATGAGTCAGAAGAATCTGAGGGAACCATGAAGAAGAGAAAGAGAGTGCAAGAGGGGAAGAGGAAGGCAGCAGATCTGGTGGAGAGAGGCTATAAATGCAAGTTCAGGTCAAGGAGCCTAGTGGATAGCAGTGGGGCAGAGGTGGTTTCTAGTCCCAAGAAGCAGGCAAAGTTGAAAGTGGTGGGGCTGGCAGAAGGTAAAGAGTTGTTGGATGGTGAAAGTAAGTGTCTTGATTTTCTTGCATAGTTTGACTTAGCCTTTGTTCTCAGGAAGCTGTGTGTGCTGTTACCAAGATAGTGCCTGTTATTATGCATGCCCAGCCACCGAAGGCACTATGCATGGGCAGACTTGTGCATGTTGCAAGATTAAGAAGACCACCTGTTCATTCAACTAGGGTGTCACTGCAAGCAAGGTGATTAGTAGTGTGGAGGTCTCCACTGGTCTCCACTAACTTTCAAAATTGATATGCAAGTTGATGCATCATGTGGATGAGTTGGTGGATGAGGTGATGGATGTTCATAATACTGTGGCAGGCCTTCAAGATGACTATAGTTCTGATGATATGTCATCTCCTTCAGAGTTGTTTTCAGAGTCCAAGGTGGAGGCCTGGAAGAAGACTCAACTGATCTTTAAAAATGAGAGGGATCAGGAGGTGGAGGATCTTCAGGAGGCAATGTTGAAGAGGCTGAATGAGGACATAGAGGAGTTGAAGGAGTGGGGGGAGAGTTTGGGTTCTAGTGCAAGCCTGTCAGGTTCTGCTTCTTTGTAAAAATTATTTTGTACAAACTGTATATAGAAAAAAGCATCAGATGTTGGTAGTGGACAAAAATGTAAATGCAAGGTTTTGACTTTTGAAAGTGTGAATGGGATAATCAAAATGGTAGTAATTAGTTGTTAAAATTGATGTAGTAAGGTGGAGTGCTAGTGGTGTCTGGAGTAGTATTGTATTTAGAGATAGAATGTTTGAATGACTTTGGATAAGGGTTCTGGTTTGCCTGGGTATCGATGGTGGAATTCCTTAATAAGTTTATCAGTGGAGAATTCAGAGGCCAGTAACCAAGCAAATTCTTTATTGGTACCTTTATATCTTAGTCACTGGATTTTGTACAGCAGTGGGCAGTGGAACCAGTGGTCCAGTTTAGAGTCAAGGATTTGGGCTATTTCGAAATGTTCTTCTCCATCAACTTCAACTAGAGGTGGTAGTGGTTGGATTCAGTTAGGAATGGTGTTTTCTTCTATGGGTTCCAATTGTGACATATGGAAGATGGGGTGAATAGACTGGAGATCTGATGGAAGCCTCAGAGTAAAGGAGTGGATACCAGATTGGGCTATGATTTCGAAAGAATCAAGGTATTTCTCTGAGAATTTTCTAGTTGGGCAGGTGGTTTTGATATGTTTGGAGCTGAGATAGACCTTGTCTCCCACTGTGAATGGAGGTGCTGAAATCCAATACTTGTCTGCTTGGATCTTGTAGTGAGACTGAGCTTCAGAAATTTCATCCTTCAGTAATCGATGGAGTTCATCAAGGTTGACTGTGAAATCTTAGGCCCAGGTGGAGGTGATATCTCTTTTGGGGTGAATGGTGATATTAGGGTGATAACTCTTATTAGCAAAAAATGAAGAAATTCTGGTGGATGCATTAGAGGCATTATTGTAGGCAAATTCAGCAATGGATAAGAGGGTGTCCCAGTTGTTCTGCTGGTAGAAGCAGTAGATGTGGATGTATTATTCCAGAGTTTGGTTTGCTCATTCTGTTTGTCCATCAGCCTCTGGATGATAACCAGAGATAAGGTGGAGTTTCATGTCAAAGGCCATGGCTAAGGTGTGAGTGAATTAGGAGATGAATTCAGAGCTGTAGTCAGATGTGATGTGACTGGGTATCCTATGTTTGGAGAATACATGGATAAGAAAAAGTTGGGCAAGCTTCATGGAGTTGATGGTATCATGAGTGGAAATGAAGATAGCTTGCTTGCTAGCTCAGTCTATGACTACTAAGATGATGGTAAATTGTTAAGCCCAAGCGTCACGTGAACTGATACACGTGATAAACAGGTGTTCCTTCGCACTTCGAGGAATCATCTGAGTTCACTATATGTATATCCGAGCGGTGTGACTCAAGGTCAGATATAGACTCGAGGTAGAATGGTATGTATAAACTTTAGCTCGAAGCTGGGGTATACCAGTGAGAGCTGTGGTCCTTAAATACTGTACAGTTGTCTGCTAATTATACTACTGCTTATTATGTGTATCTGTGTCTATTGTGCTCGTTGTCCTTGAGCGTCGCCATTGTACATAAAAGGTTGATTGTGTGTCGTCGAGTGCAACTGTTATGGTGTCTTGATGGAAGGTTTTTGTGGTGCTGACTAAGCCTCCCACGGTCTTGTGCCTTCTGACTCATCATTAAATAGGGGTAAAAGGGAAGAAAAAGGGAATAAATCGTAACATTACCCCCCGCTTAAGACCATCGTCCCGATGGTTTAATTAAGAGATAATTCGTAATCATGTATGGCTGCGTCAGCGTGCATGTATTTCTCGTTGATCCATTGGTTCGACTCCAGGCCATAACCTTTCCAACTGACAAGATAGTCGACGGTCGTTGTCATGCCTCCTCCACAGGCTTTGACTTTATGTAGTTTGTGGTTTAGTACCTGATCGATTTCATAGTGCTCCTCGTCGTCGATCAGGTCAGGTGGGGGCGGTGGTGGTCGTTCCTGGTTGGGGAAAACTGGGGCAATGTATGGCGTCAATAGGGATTCGTTGAATACATTGTGAATTTTCCATGACGCCAGCAGGCGTAGTTTGTAGGCCGATTCCCCGACTTTTGCAAGGATTGGGAAAGGTCCTGTGCGCTTGTCAGCTAGTTTACGTTTCGGCCGGGGAAGGTGCAGGTTTGTTGTGTCAAGCCAGACTTTATCATGGGCGTGATACTCGTGTGCGGGGCGGCGATGTTTATCGTACTGCAGTTTCATGGCTGAAGCTGCCTTCTCGAGCGCTTTCTTTGTTTCCGCATGTATCTTTTCCATCATCATTGCGAAATCTGTAGAGGCTGGGGTCGTTGTTTTACGACGACTTGTTTGTGTTAGGTGTGGGTGTCTTCCGTGGTTCACAAAGAAGGGGGTCTGGCCTGTGGCGGAGTGTACTCTGTTATTGTGCTGGAAGGCAGCCAATGCCAGCCATTCAACCCAATCGTCTTGTCGGTAGTTGATAAATAACCGGAGATACTTTTCAACTTCCTGGTTTGCGCGTTCAGTCTGTCCATCTGTTTGTGGATGGTATGCCGTCGATGCATTGGGTGTTATGTTTAACAGTTTGTAAAGGTCGGAGAGGAATTTGGAGACAAATTGTGGCCCGCGGTCTGAGATGATCACTTGCGGCATCCCGTATTTTGCGTATACTTCATCCCGTAGAATCTTCGCCCATCCTTCCGAATTTAGTTCTGTCGAACATGCGATTGGAATGATCGCTTTGGAGAAGCAGTTGACTATGATGATAATCATGTCATAGCCGTTACAGTCCGGCAAGCCAGTAATCATGTCTACTGATATATGAGTCCATGGCTGTGCAGGTATCTCATTAGGGTGTAGTGGTGCCGCTCTCGGTTGTGTGGACGCCTTCCCCCTCTGGCAGGTTTTGCAACCTTTGATGTAGGCCGTGACGTCGTTGATAAGTTTAGGCCACCAATACTCTCGCAGGACGAGCTCCTTTGTCTTGGCAATGCCTGGGTGTCCTGCCATGGCATGGTCATGATATATGGCGATGATGTCGCCACGGAGATTTTGGACACGCGGAATGTAGATCCTTCCATCATAGTGGATCATCCCTTCCTTCTTTATTAGTCCTCGTTCATGGTTAAGCGAGGCGGCGATCCCTTGATCCCACTGATGTGGATCTCGAGTCGCGCTTTTGATTCGTTCATGTATCTCCTCCTCCGTGGGCATTATCATTGCTCGAAAGTGCTCGGGGCGGAGAATGACAACTCCCTCATTGTCATTTCCTCCCTGATCATGGTCCACACGGCAAGAGAGGAGGTCGGCTTTTTTGTTGGCGACTCCGGCTTTATGATGGAGTGTATACTCGTATTGGGCGAGTTTGGTGACCCACCGGGCCTGTCGGCGGTTCAATTTTTGAGGTTGTCGGAAGTATCTGAGATTCTGATGATCGGTCCAGATTTCAAAGGTTTCGGCTGCTCCGATCAGGTAATGATGCCACTCTTTGAGGGCGAGCATTATTGCGAGTAATTCCTTGTCATAAATCTCGTAGTTTCTTTCCGTCACCGTCAATGCCTTTGAGAGGAAAGCGACAGGTCGCCATTTCTTGTCTTGTTCTTGGGACAAAACGGCACCTATGGCCCCCTCGCTTGAGTCGGCTTCAACACGGAATCTGCCCTCTTGGGACGGTATGGCAAGGACTACGTCCTCCGCCAGTCGTCGTTTTAGATCTTCAAAGGCGTGTTGCTGGGATATACCCCATCCCCAAGGGGCGTTGCCGGTCAGCTGGGTCATGGGTCATACAATCTTGCTGTAGTCTCGTATGAATCTCCGGTAAAAGTTGGTGAAGCCCAAGAAGGACTGTAGTTCCTTCTTTTTGGTGGGCATCGGCCAATCGACTACTCCTGCGACCTTTATTGGGTCCATGCGAATGCTCCCTTCACCGATGATTACTCCGAGGTACTCGGTTTCCAGTACCTCGAATTCGCATTTTTCTGCCTTGAGGAACAGCTTGTGTTTCCTCATGAGAGCGAGTACCTGTTGGACCAGACTTCGGTGTTCTTCCCTTGTCTTGGACATGATGAGAATGTCGTCCAGATAAATGGTAACTTTCCCGGTGGCGATGAGATCCTTGAAGATGTCGTTCATCATCCACTGAAAGGTGGCCGGGGAGTTGGTCAGGCCAAAGAACATTACCGTTGGCTCAAAGAGTCCCCGGTTAGTCCTGAACGCTGCCTTCCATTCATCCTCTTCCTTGATCCGGACATTGTTGTACCCCCAACGTACATCGAGCTTGGTGTAGTA
The DNA here is from genome assembly GCF_019112545.1 of Guyanagaster necrorhizus. Lineage (NCBI taxonomy): Eukaryota > Fungi > Basidiomycota > Agaricomycetes > Agaricales > Physalacriaceae > Guyanagaster > Guyanagaster necrorhizus. The sequence continues at coordinate 64,083 of NW_025064950.1, forward strand.
TTTGGCCCCTCAGAGTTTATCTATCAGCTCGGAGATTAGGGGTAGGGGGTATCGATTCTTGATTGTCATCTCGTTGAGCTTTCGGTAGTCTTGGACGGGTCGAAGTTTGCCGTCCTTCTTTTTTACAAAAAAGAAGGGTGACGCCATAGGGGATTTCGAGGGTCGAATTCGCCCGGAGGACAGGTTCTCGTCAAGAAACTTGTCAAGTTCCTGTTGCTCCTGATTACCGAGGGGGTAGGTCTTGCAGTCCAGGTTAGCATTAGCATTGGGGATTAGCTCGATGGCATGATCCCAGGGCTTTGGTTTTGGGAGTTCATCGAAACTCTCTTTCTCGAAGAGGTCTCGGAAGTCCCGTGCCCACTCCGGCACCATTTCTTCGAATGTCTTTTCCTCCCTCCCTTCGTTTGCCTTGGCCGCTAGGTTATTGGCATGATGTACCGCTCGGATATGGATTTCCTTTTGCAGGTCTACTGCCAGGATGGTTTCACCATCCTCCATTTCTTCGTCCCACCGGTCTTCTGGATCCCCGTCGGGTAATTCATATGGGATTTTCCTACACCTGCACCTGGCAAACATGATGCGACCGGTCTTCCAATTAATCAGTGGGTTGTGATGGATGAGCCAGTCATGACCGAGGAAGAGTTCTTTGGTTCCTAGATCCGTTACTGCCAGATCGATCCATTTGGAATGATCTCTGATGGTTAACCTGAGTTCGACGAATTCCGTGATGGAACCGGCCTGGTTTTTTGTTCCGTCGGCATTGTATACTGGTATCGGGGCCGCTGTTGCCCTGGTCGGGAGTTGGTGCTTGTCGACGAAAGCTCGGTTAATTGAACTCCCCGTGCAGCCACTGTCAATTAGGGCGGTAATTTGGTGGGTGGCTCGACTAGTCAATACTTCAATTTGGCCTTTCGTGACTAGATCCCGTCCGGGGGTCTTGGTTCGTAGAATGTATTTTTTTGGTCCTCGGAGTTCGTCTAGCCACTCGAGAGCATGGCAGCGCTCGGCCTTCTTGATTCCTTCAATCAGCTCGTCTACGACTTCTTCGACTCTTGCCCGATGGATCCAGTTTTGAAGTACGGCTTTTGCTGCTGCTTCGTTTTTGGCATCCTTGATGGCCCTCCATGTCCATTCAGTATCGAATGGCTTGAGCCATGTGATGGGACTCTCTGTCCCTGTTCGGCCCGTAGGCGTTTGAGTTTTGTTTTGCGACTCTTTAGGGTGTGGGTTAACGGTTCGGGGTATATTCGAATGCGTTGTAACTACAGAAGTATCATAAGTTCGTACAATGGTAGGGGCCTGCACACCATGAAGTCCTTCGGCCGAGTCAGTGGAGTCGCTCACTGATCGGCCTTGTCTTTTACCTCCTCGATCTTCGTCTCCTTCCCAAGCTCTTCATCTTCTTTCTGTAATTCGGTGATTTGTGCTCTGATGTCCTCGTGGGTTCGCTTCTTCTTTGGGCAATCCTTGGCCATGTGGCCCTTCTGTCCGCAGTTGAAACACTTCCCCTCCTTCTTCATTCAGTCGATGTCCATTGGTTTCCTGGTGCCGGTGTAGGTGGTTCCTGTCCCAGTCTTCTGAGTGCCGTAGTTTGCCGACGTGGGAGTTCCTGATGGTTTCCCGGCAGTTTGCCCCGACTTGTTCGGGGTTGGTGGTGTCGACTTCTTGTTGCCGTACTCTTGCAAGGTCGATGCCTCCGCTTTCTGCCTTTGCCTTTCCTTGTACATTTCGACGATCCTTTCTTTCCACTCATCGTAGCCTACAGGCATCAACATCTTGATGCCCATGGCCGAGATCATCGTAAGGTATGAGGATGGAACTCCCCGCTTGAGAGCTTCTACCATTCTCCCGTCGTTTGCAACATCTTCTCTGATTCCTGCGAGTTTAGTGAGCCGTTCCAGCTCGTTGAAGTAATCGGTGGCAGCTTTATCTCCCATCTTGTACTCCTTGATCTTCTGTTTATGCACTTCTTGAATGGCAGGATCGATAAATTTGTCGTTTAGCATGCGTTTAAAGACCGGCCACGAGGGATATCGGTAGTGGTCCCTGGTGGTAGATCGGAAGTTCGGGGAAATAAGGATCCACCACGTCTTGGCCTTGTCCTCTAGATAGGAGGTGGTGAAGGCGACCTTGTTCATGTCGGTTCCAATGTATCCGACGTAGACTTCGAAGTACTGTTCGCAATCTACCAGGAACCGGTCGATGTCGTCAGAGACCCCTTTGAAGGGACGTGGTTTTCGGAGGAGGTCGGGGTGGCATTGCAAGACGTTGGCATTGTGCAGGAGTGCCCCCATCGGGTTGGGCCACCCGTCGAACGGTGGTTGTTTCCATTCTATGGGTGGTCCGAGGAAGGAATGCAGGGAATTATCATCGGCGATTGGGCTCCCTTTCGGGTCGGTTACCCGAACGATTACCCCGTCTCGTACTGTGAACCCGAGGCGGACCGCCTCGGGGTTGTCTCAAATGGGATCCTTCCCACTTGATTCTGCTTGATCCGGGGGAGGTTGTCTGCCGAGGAGCCGACTTCCTTTGCCGGTCCAAGGGTTTCGGTTTTGAGCGGCTTGCCATGCTGGTCGATTCCTTGTTCGGATGAGTCATGAAGCCGTGCTTCGGATTGACGGGTTGTCGTCAGCCCGACTCCGGATAGAGGGGGCGACGTAGACGGCCCGTGTTGGTGGTATGGGGGGAGTGCGCGGCATTGGCGCCGGTACTCTTGGTTTGTTGTCAGGCCGATACGGGGGTATCGGCATGAGGGGGTCTTCCGGGTGCCGTCGCCCATATTCCCTCCATGCATATTCCATCGCAGCATACTGTAGAATTTTTTCTTTTTCAGCGCCTGTTGCATACCTATATTTGAGTCCTAAGGATGTCGCTTGCCAGCACGCATCCTGCCATAAGTAATTCCTCCCCTGCTCGTACAACTCCTGATATTCCTTGCCCCTGGCCCTCTCAATTTCTTCTCGCAGTGCTTCTTCGTCTGTATCTTCTCCTGCTCGTTCCAGCTGTTGCCGATATGGATCGTCACTGTCCTCGTCGTCCTCGTCGTCGCTCTCGTCCCCGCTGTCCTCTTCCACGAGGAGGGAACTGATGGGCAGGTCGTAAATGGACAGTACGAGAGGACGAAGGGTCGTCGGGGACCCTCCCATTGACTTGGGTACTAGGCCCATCGTCCCCTCAGTCGCTGGTTCGGGCGATGGGAGGGCTCCTGAGCCGACTGTAGCGCGTCCCTCCGTGCGCTCTTGTCTCCTCCAGTTCTCGGCTATAGCGGCTGAAGAATCACTGGAACTCGGGATTGAGAAATTGTCGAGCGACCCTGCTACCCAGGAATCGCTGGAGAGCCCTGTCGGAGACGTGGGCATTGTCGGGTACTCGGAGCCCATAGGCTCCGAGGATGGAGTCGGCGTCGGACAAGATGGTATCGGTGTGGGCGGGGTACTCGAGGTTGATGGTTTGGGGTCCTCCTGTTCTTCCTCGTCTAATGGCCTCGTCCCAGCTGACGATACTGGCAGGTCCCGTCCATGGATCGTCCTCTGAGTCGGGCTCCCTGAAAGGGGATCCAGAATTGGTGCGGAGCTCATACTCCCTAGAGGAGGCTGAACCCATTCTCTCGACCTCTTCTCTCCTTCTCTGTGCTCGTCCTTGTCGGTCGTATTCTGTGGCTTCATACCGCTCTCGGGCTTCCTCTCGGACGTAGTCGGCGAGCTCTTCCTGAGTTCGCCTAATTGCCTCCTCTCGCTCTTGATTCTGCTGCTGCTGCCTGACTGCTTCATCGTAGTCGAAGGAGACATTGAGGTCCCACTCCGGGAATATCCTTTGTATAATTCTTCTCGTAGTGGCTCTCCCCCTTTCGCTGGCGGTTCCGGTCTCGGGCTCACTTCCCACGTGGAGGTGTCGATACGGATCCCCTGCTGCAGAGATGGCGATGTCCGTGTTGTCGTAGTCGGGATGAATGTCCCTTCCTCGCGGATTGTCGACCCCCAGCCTGCTGACGGACGGGCTGGAACCGGAGTTTGGCTCGGTGGGGGTCTCGGGGGGGTTCTAGATGGGGTCGGGACTTTCGCGGGGTCCCGCAGCCATCCGAGCGGCATCAAGGGAGTCCCGAGCACGGTTTCCAATCCCTGAGGGAATTGGGGAGGCGGGATGCTCGGGGGAGCCTGCTGGAGTGACATAGTTGGAGACCTCGGCGGGCTCCTGAGCGACATTCGTCATCCACGGGTTCCAGAACCCTGTGAGAGCAGGGTGGCGGTCTCCAATGTGTTGTCGGAGGTGTTCAGGTCCTTCCTCCTCGTGAAGGCTCCTCTGATCCGGGTCGCTATTCCCAGCTTCTGGTACAGGTCCCCCTTGCGGGAAGAAGGACGTTCTGGCAGAGGGGGGGATGTCATAGAAAGGGAGGTCCAGGGTTACGTTGCGTAGAATCTGTTGGATATGCTGGAATGCTTGATAGTGCCTGACTATCCAAGCTGCTACTGATTGTCGTCCGCGGCAGAGGGTGATGATGGCTAGAAGTCCGAGCAGGGTTCCAATGATGGAAGCAATGAGCTCGAAGAAGTCGTGATTTAGGTCTGCGGTTGTTACTGGCGGCATTCGGTTTCTCAGCACAGTTGGGCTTGAGAAAGGGAAGGTAGAAGCTTCGAGCTAATTGTTAAGCCCAAGCATCATGTGAACTGATACACGTGATAAACAGGTGTTCCTTCGCACTTCGAGGAATCACCTGAGTTCACTATATGTATATCCGAGCGGTGTGACTCAAGGTCAGATATAGACTCGAGGTAGAATAGTATGTATAAACTTTAGCTCGAAGCTGGGGTATACCAGCGAGAGCTGTGGTCCTTAAATACTGTACAGTTGTCTGCTAATTATACTACTGCTTATTATGTGTATCTGTGTCCATTGTGCTCGTTGTCCTTGAGCGTCGCCATTGTACATAAAAGGTTGATTGTGTGTCGTCGAGCGCAACTGTTGTGGTGTCTTGATGGAAGGTTTTTGTGGTGCTGACTAAGCCTCCCACGGTCTTGTGCCTTCTGACTCATCATTAAATAGGGATAAAAGGGAAGAAAAAGGGAATAAATTGTAACATAAATCTATTGGAGTCTGGTAGTTGTTCAATGAAGTCTATGGAAATAGAATCCCATGGCCATTCAGGAACTGACAGAGGTTTGAGTAACCCATAGGAGCAGTGTCTAGGTGCTTTATTGCACCTATAAACTGTGCAGGACTTAACATAGTGTCAGACATATTCATGCATCTTTGGCCAGGTATAGTTCTGCCAGACTAGTTCCAATGTCTGGTTTTGATCAAAGTGGCCTGCCAAGATGTGGTCATGATTGTTCTGTAGTATACAGAGATGGAGATCTCTGGACTCTGGGATATAGATGCAGCCTTCAAACCAGAGGATATCTGATTCATCAATAGACCACTGAGAGGGGGAGGATTCTGAAGTGGCCTTAGCCTGGCAGAGGCTGTCAGAGGATATAGGGTCAGAAGATTGTACTTGTTTGATATTGATGTAGAGCTTATCAGTGTCCATGATGGCACTGGCTTGGAGGGTAGAGCCTTCAAGGTAGGTTGCACAGAGTGACATAGAAAGTTGTTCTTGGATAAACACAGGTTGGAAATTGTGGAGATTGACTTGGGCATATTGGCTATCCCCCTCTTTAGGATAGACATCCCATTGTCTAGTGAACACATCCAGTTTTCCACCAAGTTTTCCAGAGCAGAAATGAATTACTAGGTTAAACTGAGATAGATATTCAGACCTGTAGACTTGTCAGCAGGTTAGAATCTTAGTGGTGGCAAAGTATTCAAGGTTCTTGTGGTCTGTTACAACATCAATAGAGTTTGCAAAGCCTTCAAGGTAGTGTCACTAATGTTTAAAAGCTTCAAAAATGGCCAGAAGCTCTTTGTCATAGGTGTCATAGTTGAGTTCAGCATTGTGGAGGCTCTGGGAGTGAAACACAATCAGGTGAATTTTGCCATCTTCAAGGTAGATAGAGAGGATGGCTGTGATGGTGTAATCAGAGGCATCAGTTTCCACCACTATCTTTCAATCAGGAACCCAGTGAGTAAGGATGGGAGCATGTGTAAAGGCCTGTTTCAATTCATTGAAGGCAGCCAAGCATTTATCATCAAATTTCCATGGAGTTCCCTTGTGGGTGAGTCATGTAAGGGGGATGACAATGTTGCTATATCCATGTATGAAGCAACAGTAGAAGTTCACAAAGTCAAAGAAGGATTGGATGTCCTTGACTTTTTATGGCACCAGCCAGTCAACAATGGCCTTGACTTTTTCTTCAGACATGCAAAGTTCTTCAGGTGATAGGATGTAGCCTAGATACTCCACAGAGTCCTGGTTGAATTCACATTTGGAACCTTTGCAGTAGAGTCCATTAGCTCTAAGGCTGCATAGAACCTCACAAACATGTTTCTGGTGATCTTCTGAGTTGTTGGAATATATGAGGATGTTGTTGAGGTAGACTACTACTGATATATTGAGCATGTCAGAGAATATATCATTCACAAATCATTGGAATGCTGCTGGAGCATTTGTAAGGCCAAAAGGCATGACATGCTATTTGAAGGAACTATAACAGATATAGAAGGCTGTTTTCCATTCATCCCCCTTAGCTATGTGAATGAGATGGTAGGCATGCCAAAGGTCAAGCTTGATGTAGATGTGTGCAGAGCAGGTGGAGTCAAGGAGATCAGAAATGAGGGAAAGAGGGTAGTGATCTTTCTTGAAGATTTTGTTTAGGCCATAGTAGTCGATGCAAAGTCAGAGTTCATCAGTCTTTTTCTTGACAAATAGAACTGGAGCCCCATGTGGAGAGCGGGATGGAGAAATAAACCTATTGCACAGATTATCATCAATAAACTCTCATAGAGTCTTGAGTTCAGATTCTGAGAGAGAGTAAATAGATCCAAGCAGTAGAGATGTTTCTTCCTCAAAGTTGATTTTGAGGTCATACAGCCTGTATTTGGGTAGCTTTTTGGAGAGAGTATCACTGAAGATGTCTGCAAAATCATGGTACTCTACTGGCACTGATGAAAGATCTGCTGGTTCTGCAGATGCAGCTTTGGCTCCAATATTAGGCAAGGAAGACTGCAGTATAAACTGCTGAGCACCTTTTTCTGCACTGGCTCAGACAAATGTGGCAGTGGATATGATGGAGATCTTTGGATATGCTTTCATAGTAAAAGACTCTGAGGGAGAATAGAAGTAGATGGGTTCATATGGAAACAGAGTCCATTGGCTACCCAGAGTCAATTTGGAATGGAGTGTAGCTCCAGGAGTTGGACTGATAGAGTCTGGTGGGCACAGAAGTCTCAGATTTGAGCTGGAAGGCTTGGAGAGGGGTGGACTGTTGTCCTGTGGGCACAGAAGTCCCTGGGATGCAGTGGAGGCCATGGAATTGGTTAAAGTGATATCCTGGTAGCTTGAATGAAAAATAATACTGTTTTCAGCCTAGTCAATCAGTGGATTATAGCAGGAGAGCCAGTTGTATCCTAGGACAAGATTGCAAGATGAATCCAGAGGAGTGACATAGAAGTTGATGGGGAAGGTGTCTCCAGATGGGAAACAGATGGGGATGGTTGTGATTTGAGGTATACAGCTTCTGATAGAGCCATCAAATAATCAAAGTTGCACACTAGGGATGGTTTTAATGAGAATTTTATTGGCAGCTACATACTTAGTACCAACAAAGCAGTGGCTAGAGCCAGAATCAATAAGGGCAAGAAAACGCAGAATGATACAAGTTGGGGAACTGTCAGGTTCTATAGTAGTCAGTAATTCTGCTGAGAGGGGAATGTTGAAGAAGTGATTGGAAAGGGATGTTGCATTGAGAGTGATGACCTCCAGTGTGCAAATAGAGTCAACACAACCCTGAACTCACATGGAGAGAACAGGGTTGCTTCCTAGTTTTCTGACTCCATCAGAGCCAGTTTCATGAGAGCAGTGTTGACTTCTGCTGCATGACCCTTGGTGGAGGTTGCTGCCTTCTGCTTGTTGCAGTCCTCAGTTTTGTGTTTGGCTCCACAGAATATGCAAAGGTTGTTCTGGTGCCTGTGGTCTTTTTCTTCCTGAGTAAGACAGCTATCTTTGCCTAGCTTGTCAGCATAGGGCTTAGAGGTGGTAGATTTTGGTGTGGAGCTGGAGTCTGAGGAAGATGTATTAGACTCTTTGAATTTAGGGTTGGGGGATTTATTGTCTTGGTTTTCACAGGCAATTTCAGTCTTCCAGATCCAGTAGTGAGCATCAAGTTCTTGGACAAGGAAGTGCATATCACGAAGGTTGTTTGGCTTTCCATGGTGTGCCATGTCATCCTTGATATGGGTGCAGAGGTCATAGTAAAAGGCATGGCAGAGAGAGTTATCTCTGTATCCAATTTGTGAAGTATACTGATTGAATTGGACCACATACTTCATGATCTGATCTTCATTGCATATCTGAAGGTGTTCTAATGCATCTTCAGCATCTCTGATAGCATCAAAGGAGCTGAAGTTGCTACAAAGCTCATCTAGAAAAGCTGCATAGGAGAATTGCCAGGCTGGTGGATTCCATGGATTGGAGTTAAGAATATCTAGTTTGAACCAGTTAAGCATGGTGCTGGCCAGGAATGAAATAGCATAGTTAACCTTGTTAGCATCTGTTGCAAATGCAGTAGGTCTGTCATTAAAATTCAACTGAAGGGAGATAATGAAAGCCTTCAGTTTGCAAGAGTCAGAGCCATCAAATAGTTCTGGTTCCTTGATCTTGGTACAGATAGTGGCTGGTTTAGGGTTGTTGAGGAAAGTGGAGACTCCTCATAACAGGTTTATAAATTCTAGGAACATGTTCTGCTGGTTTGGATTGTTACTTCCTGTGGAGCCATCAGAGCTGCCTAGGCTATTGGGACTATCTGGTTCTCCTGGTCCTCCTGGTCCTCCTAGTAAAGGGTTTAGTGGATTGCCACTGATTTCCATCAGATGGGAGTATGAGTAGAGGTGTCTTTATCTCTGCTCTCTGAGTCTGAGCTGTCTGGATTTCCATGCATGTTGTCCAGGAATAAAGAGTCTATTGGGAGGTCAGTTTGGGCACCATACAACAGGCTGGCCCTTTGGACCCTATTGGTTGAGATGCTGATGGCATCAAAAGGGTTAGGGGAATCATCATAATTAGGTTGGCAGGCAGTGAAGCTAGAGTGATGGTAGGTTTCCCTACAGGAAGGTTGTCCTCTACTGGAGGCTGATCCAAAAAGGCCTGATTATTCTTTTGAGGCAGAGGCTGGAATGTCTTCCATGGCAAACATGTTTGGATGGATAGGCTGAGTTTGTTCAGGATCAGTTTCTGTGGGTTGAGTAAATGTGGTGGATATGATACAATTTTCGACTCAAGAGTTTGAGTTTGAATATACTATTAAGAATGTGCCAATCAAGTGGACTTGAGTGCACATGCAGAGTCTGGCAGAGTGTGTGGGCATTGATGAAGCTATTGGCAACATCACCCTTGAGTTGGAGTCTAAGAATCTGGGTGGACAGAGTGAAGTTCCATCAGAGAAGCAAACCAGAATATTCTTCAGAATGGAATCCAACAGACAAGGTAGAGAGGAGTTGAAGTGAGTGTGAAGTGTAGATGGCTTATCCAAGTTGATATTCAAACTAAGTAGTTACAATAGTTATATCTGGCTTTATATACTAATGGTAGCTAATTCCAAGTCAGGTTTTATTGGGTTCTGATGTCAATATTTGCTATTGAGTTCAGGGTCTAGATATTACAATGTGAAATACAGATGTGAAATGATAATGGTAAAATGAAATTAATAGGTAATGAGGAGCAGCCAGAGTCTGGTGGGTTTCCATGATTGCATTCATGGTTGGTTGAGGTGACATGAAGGCTGGTGGCATGCATATAACAATCATTGAGGGTTCCATCTGCATTGTATACTAGAATGGGTTTGGGAATTTTTCAGATATTAAACCTATTCCATCAAATAAAATCTTTATCTATAGAACTTTCCATGCACCCACTGTCTAATAAGGCCTTGATGCTTACTACTTGTCAAGTGTCTAGCATCTCTAGCTGGATTTTGAAGACTGTTTCATCTCTGTTTTTTTCTTCTGCATATGTACTTTTTGCTTTATCATACTTCTTCTAGCACCCATAATGTATCATCTTCTCCTATGCTTTAGAGTATATTGACTAGATTCTGATCAGCTTCCATCTATCATTTTGGGTGTATCCACTCTTTTAGCAAGGCCAGAGCTGCTGGATTCAGGGACTCTTTTACAGCTCATAGTATTCAAGCAGCCATGCCTGACTTCTTTCATCTTATGGTTTTGGTTTCAGGATGCTCTTTCCTTCAGTACTCTACTGCTGTTTTAGGCTGGGACTTCCTCATAAGGGCTCCATGCTATCTGGATGGTTCTGTTCTTGATTTTGAGGGTAATACTTGTGATACTAACTCTGTCTCTTCCTGTCACTTTTCTTTAGCTTTAGGTGAAATAATAAATCACACCTTATAGGGCATTGCTCACTCTGTTCAGCTCTCTGAAGCATTTGAGTTTTCTTGCATATAATTTTCTTTTTTGAGCAGTGAATATTTATTTTTAATACCTACAGAAGTAAATTTAGTAGATACAGTGTTCAGTTTAGAATGCACTAATTTAGTATCATCTGCTCTTACCAAAAAAGTGTCTGAAATCTGCCCATGTGTGCATTGAGAGGTTACTTGCCAAAATCCTTCTGGAATTTAGTTCCTCCTTCTTTCCTCTTTTTTTCTTCAATAGCTTAGTCTAATTCTTCCTATGTCTTTCAACTGACCATCTTTTCCTAGTACATCTGACTCAATTGCTTTCATTCATCATATGAGAACTTTATTTTATGAATATTACATGAAGCAGAAGGCTGACTGCTCAATGTGGCATTTAGAGTGGGTCTTTGAGGCTGAGGTTTGCAGAGTTTTGGGCAGGTATAAGACAGATGCTCTTTTTCTCCACAATTGAAGCACTTTTCTTTCTTTCAGAGTGTATCTATATCCATCAGCTGCCTCTGACCACTGTACACAGTTCTGGTTCCCATTCTTTTGTCACTCATAGTCATTTCTTTCAGAGCTGACCCACTGGCAACAGCCTTTCCTCTATCTGTAGTGGCTTTCACTTCCTCATAACCAAGAGTGTTAATGCAATAATTGTAGTCCATTCATAAAATCCTTCTTTTCCACTTATTATAAGTGGAAGAGAAGTCATTGTCCCTATAAGTAATGGTATTGCAGAGATTGGATCAGACTGCATTCTCAATCTGCTTCAACATGGCTTTATAATCATGTATCTTTTCAGCCTGATACACTAATTCTTTGAATTATTGAAAGAATTTCTTAGCATCAGTGAAGTTGGCTTCTTATAAGATCACCACTTGGTGGTGCAAACCTTTTGTTCTGCATCTAGCTTGAATCATTATTGTACAGCTTCTTTGAACTATGAATAGGAGAGATATCTCTATTGTCCAGTGGTTGGATCATAAAAATACTGCTCTTGTAAGCTCTATCATTCTTATACTGCATCTTCAAACTAGATGATACAGAATATCACTTGATGAGGACTAAACCCAGCAGAGTTCATAGAGAAATAGGTGCTGTATACTTCAAAATATACTTCACACTGTTGGAAGAAGTGCTTCAGGTCTAAGCTCTCTCTTTTGAACAGTACTGGCTCTCAGGCTATAGTCAGCTTTAAGTTTCTCCAGAGCTCCATGGTTTTGGGCTTCCATGGAGGTAGAGTGTCAGATGGCAGTGACAGTAGTGTTAGCAGTAGGGCTGGCTTTTTGGGCCTAAGCAAAGACTGCAGCCTCCAGTCATACCAAGAATAGTCCAGTGGTTCTTTAGAAGATGGAGAGAATAACACTGCTGGCTCTTCCCTCTCTTTTCCTTTGCCAGAGAGTGCTAATAGAGCTAGAGATCTGGTATCTTCAGGCTCTGTCTGTTATACCCAAGTGTCATGTGGACCAATACATATGATAAACAGATGTCCCTTTGCACTTCAAGAGATCAGCTGAGTTCACTAGTGTGTATTCATACTGGTGTGTCACAAGGTCAAAGATAGACTTGAGGTAGAATGATAGTTATAAACTTTAGCTTGAAGCTAGGGTTTCCAGTAAGAGCAAGCCTTCTTAAATACTGTATATGCTTTGCTATTAATATCTGTCACTTATTGTGCATTTCTCTGCTCCAACTGCTTGTTGTCCTTGAGCATTGTTACTGTATATAAAAGGCTAATTGTGTGTTTGTCATTGGATGTTGGTAGCATTGGAAAACCATGATGAAGTCAACTTGTTGTGATAACTAAGCTGTTCCCATAATCTTCCATGCTTATTCTTGATGCTCTGACTAAGCATAAATAGGAGTCAAAATGAGGAAATAAGGAAAAATCATAACATTACTCTCTCCTTAAGACCATCATCCTGATGGCTTAATTTAGGGATAATTTGTAGTCATAGATTGCATCATCAGCATCTATTAGTTTCTCATTGATCCACTAGTTTGATTCTGGCCCATATCCTTTCCAGCTGATGAGGTAATCCACCATTGTTGTTGTTCCACCCCCTTTAGTCTTGATTTTATGCAGTTTGTGGTTTAATACTTGATTGATTTCATAATGTTCCTCATTGTTGATCAGGTCTGGTGGGAGTGATGGTGGTTTCTCTTGATTGGAAAAGGTGGGTGTGATATAGAGTGACAGCAGTGTTTCATTGAATACATTGTGGATTTTCCAGGCAGCAGAGAGGCAAAGTTTGTATGCACTTGTGCCAATTTTTTTGATCACCATGAAGGGATCTGTCTATTTGTGAGTGAGTTTTCATTTTGGTCACAGTAAGTAAAGGTTTGTAGTGTCTAACCAAACTTTATCATTGACAGAGTACTCATAGGCTGGCTGGCAATATTTATTGTATTGTGCCTTCACTATGGTGGCTGCTTTTTCCAGTGTTGTTTTGGTCTCTGCATAGATTTTGGCCATCATAGAGGTGAAGTCCATTGATGCTGGTGTGGTCACATGATGTCTCTCCATTTGGGTGATATTTGGATGTCATCCATGATTGATAAAGAATGGGGTTTTTCCTGTTGCTGAATGGACTTGGTTATTGTGTTGAAAGGCAGTGAGAGCCAGCCATTCAACCCAATCATCTTGTCTATAGTTAATGAAGAGTCAAAGATATTTTTTGACTTCTTGATTAACCTATTCTGTCTGCCTGTCAGTCTGCAGATGGTATGCAGTTGAAGCATTTCGCTTAATGTGTAGGAGTCAGTACAGGTCATCCAGAAATTTGGAGATAAATTGTGGTCCTCTATCTGAAATAATGACTTGTAGCATGCCATATTTCACATAGACTTCGTCTCATAGGATTTTTGCTCACCCTTCCAAGGTTAGTTCAGTCAAGCAGGCAATTGGAATGATCACCTTTGAGAATTGATCAATGATGATGATGATTGCATTATACCTGTTACAGTCTGGTAATCTGATAATCATGTCAACCGAAATATGAGTCTATAGCATAGATGGGACTTTGTTTGGGTGTAAGGAGGCAGGCTGAGCTTGTGTTGATGATTTTTCCCTCTGGCAGACCTCATATGCTTTGACATACTTGGTAATATCATTGCCTATCTTTGGCCACTAATATTCCCATAGAACCAGTTCTTTGGTTTTGGTGATGCCAGAGTGACTCACAGTGGGATGATCATGGCAGGTTGTGATGATCTTGCCTTAGAGTCCTTGGTCTCTCAGAATATAGATTTGTCCATCATAGCAGATTAACCCTTCTTCCTGCATCATCCCTCTCTCATGATTAAGTGAAGGCACTATTCATTGATCCTATTTATGATTGTTGCATGTTGCACTTTTGATTTGTTCATGTGTTTCTTCCTTAGTTGGCATTATCATAGCCCTGAAATGCTCCAGACATAATAGTGTTACTCCTTCATTGTCAGTCCCTCCCTAGTCATGGTCTACTCTTTGACTGAGGAGGTCAGCTTTCTTGTTGGTGGTGCCTGCTTTGTGATGGAGTGTGTATTGGTACTGGCTTAGTTCTGTAACCCATCTTGCTTGTCAGTGGTTCAGCTTTTGGGGTTGATAGAAGTATCAAAGGTTCTGGTGGTCGGTCCAGATCTTGAAGACCTCAGTCACCTCTATCAGATAGTGTTGCTATTCTTCAAGAGCAAGCATGATGGCAAGGAGTTCCTTGTCATAGATTTCATAGTTCTGTTCTGTGACAGTAAGCACTTTTGACAGGAACATGACTGGTCACCATCTATTATCTTGTTCTTGGGATAATATGGCTCCAATGGCTCCTTCACTTGAGTCAGCTTTGACTCTGAATTTCCCCTTTTGAGTCAGGATAGCAAGGACAATATCTTCAGCCAGTCAATGCTTCAGATCATTGAAGGTGATTTGTTGGGAGGTTCCCCAAGTCCAGGAGGCATTGCCAGTTAACTGCATTATAGGGCAGATGACCTTGCTGTAATCTCAGATGAAGCATTGATAGAAGTTCATAAACCTGAGAAATGATTGTAGTTTCTTCTTTTTGGTTGGAACTGGCCAATCTGTTACTCTCACAACCTTGACTGGATCCATTTGAATGTTCCCTTCTGCGATGATGACTCCTAAGTACTCTGTTTTGAGTACCTCAAATTTGCATTTCTCAGCTTTGAGGAATAACTTGTGTTTCCTCATGAGGGCCAATACTTGTCATACTAGCTTTCAGTGTTCCTCTCTTGTTTTAGACATTATTAAAATGTCATCAAGATAGATAGTGACCTTTTCAGTGGTGATGAGGTCCTTGAAGATGTCATTCATCATTCACTGGAAGGTGGCAGGGGAGTTGGTCAGTCCAAAGAACATGACAGTTGGTTTGAATAACCCTTGATTCATCCTGAATGCCACCTTCCATTCATCTCCCTCTTTAATGCAGATATTGTTGTATCCCTATCAAACATCGAGTTTTGTGTAATATTTGGCTCTCTGGAGTTTATCCATTAACTCAGAGATAAGTGATAGAGAGTATTGATTTTTGATGGTCATTTCATTCAGCTTTCGATAATCCTAGACTGGTTGGAGTTTGCCATCCTTCTTTTTAATGAAGAAGAATGGGGAGGCCATAGGAGATTTGGAGGGTTGGATTCTTCTGCTAGACAGGTTTTCATCGAGGAACTTGTCAAGTTCCTGTTGCTCATTAATTCCCAGCAGATAAGTCTTGCAGTCAAGGTTTGCATTGGCATTTGGGGTAAGTTCGATAGCATAGTCCCAAGGCTTGGGTCTCAAGAGTTTATCAAAGCTTTCTTTCTCGAACAGATTCTGATAATCTCAGGCCCACTCTAGTACCATTTCTTCAAACATCTTTTCTTCCTTCTGCTCATTGGCTTTGGCAGCTAGATTATTGGCATAGTGAACTGTCTGGATGTGTATCTCTTGTTGGAGGTTGATTGCTAGGATGGTTTCCTCATCCTCCATTTCTTTGTCTCACCAGTCCTCAGGGTCTTTATCTGGTAGCTCAAAGGGGATTTTTTGGCACTGACATCAGGCAAACATGATTCGCTCAGTTTTTCAGTTGATTAGTGGATTATGATGTATGAGCCAATTGTGTCCAAGAAAAATTTCTTTGGTGCCAAGATCTGTGATGGCTAAGTCAATTCATTCTGAATGGTCTCTGATTGTGAGTCTTAGTTCAATGAATTCAGTGATTGAACCAGCTTGGTTCTTTGTCCCATCTGTATTGTATATTGAGATCGGAGCTGCCATGGCTTGAGTTGGGAGTTTATGCTTGTTGATGAAAGTGCGATTGATAGAACTCCCAGTGCATCCACTGTCAATTAGAGCTGTTACCATGTGGATGGATTGGGATGTGAGTGTCTCAATTTGAGTCTTGGTGATCAGGTCTCATCCAGTGGTCTTGATTCACCTAATAAACTTTCATGGTCCTCAAAGTTTGTTGAGCCATTCTAGGGCTCAGCACCATTCCACCTTTCTCATTCCTTCTATTATCTCGTCGACTATTTCTTCAGCCCTTGTGCAGTGGACCTAATTTTTTAGTATGGCCTTGGCTTCTGCTTTGCCTTTGGCATTTCTGATCACCCATCAAGTCTATTCAGTGTTGAATGGCTTGAGCCATGTGGCAGGGCTCTCTGCCCCTGTTTGGCCTAGAGGTGTTTGAGTTTTCTTTTGCAATTCCTTGGTGTGTGGTTGAGTAATTCATGGTATATTCAAATGTGTAGTAGACATATTGGTAACTACAGGAATATTATCAGTCCAACTAATAGCTGGGAGTTGCACACCATGAAGTCCATTGGCCAGTTCAGTGGAATTGCTCACTGACTGGCCCTGTCTTTTACTTCTTCCACCTTCATCTCCATGCCAAGTTCTTCTTCTTCCTTTTGCAAGTCAGTGATCTGCACCTGGATGTCTTCTCTGGTTTGCTTCTTCTTCAGGCAATCTTTTGCCATGTGGCCTTTTTGTCCACAATTGAAACATTTCCCTTCTGTCTTCATTCAGTCAATGTCCATTGGCTTCCCAGCTCCAGTGTATGTTGTTCCCATTTTGGTTTTCTGAGAGCCATAGGTGGGGGCTGTAGAGGATCCCAGTGATTTTCTGGCAGTTGTCCCCAATGTTTTGTTTGGGGTTGGTGGTGTCAACTTTTTAGGGTATTCTTGCAGTGTCATTGATTCTGCTTTCTGCCTTTGTCATTCTTTATACATCTCAATGATCTGTTCCTTCCATTCATTATAGCCATTCAGAATCAGGATTTTGATGCTGATTGTGGAGATCATCATGATGTAGGAAGGAGGGACTCCTCACTTGAGGGTCTCAACCATGCATCCATTATTGGTGGTATCATCTCGGAATCTGGCAAGCTTCATGAGTCACTCTAGCTCATCAAAATAGTCTGTAGCTGCCTTATTTCCCATCTTGTACTCCTTGATCTTCTGTTTATAAACTTCCTGCACTGCCAATCAATGAACTTGTTATTTAGTATCTGCTTGAACACTGGCCATAAGGGATATCGGTAATGCCTCCTAGTCATTGATTGGAAATTAGGGGAGATGAGAATCCACCATGTTTTTGCCTTCTCTTCGAGATAAGAGGTGGCGAAGATGACCTTGTTCATGTTTATTCTGAGGTATCCAGTGTAGACCTCAAAGTATTGTTCACAGTCGACAAGGAAGCAGTCAATATCATCAGAGGCTCCCTTAAAGGAGCAGGGTTTCTGCAAAAGGTCTGGGTGACACTGGAGGACTGCCACATCATGAGGCAATGCTCCCATCAGGTTGGGCCATTCAGAAAAAGGAGGCCACTGTCACTCATGTGATGGGCTGGGAAAAGAGTGTAACAAGTTATCGTCTGCCACCAGGCTCTCCTGTGGTAACTCATCTCTTCATATGATGATGCTGTCACAGATGGTGAATCCTAATCAGACCACCTCTGGATCATCTTGTATCGGTTTCTTCCTACTCTCTGTCACTTCATCCAGAGAGGGTTGAGCCCCTAGTAATCAGCTTCCCTTGCCAGTCTATGGGTTTCGATAGAATGTCAGCATTTCCCTAAGATGAGGTCAGGATTAGGAGAGCTGTTAAGCTCAAACTCCATGTGACTATTAACACATGATAAACAGTTCAGAACCTCGCACTTCAGATTAGACTGACTGAGTTCACTGATATGTTAACAGAGGTGTGTGGTCAAGGCATTTGCAAGTCACTCGAGATAGAATGGTAGAGAATAAACTTTAGCTCGAAGCTGGGGTATTACAGCGAGAGCTATGCTACTTAAATACTGTTCTGTTATCATGCTATAAATAAATGTTTCACAAAAGATATTGTCTGCTGTAGAGCTGTTACCCCTGCTGTTGCCAGGCTCTCCACAAAAGCTGTTGTCTTACTGTTGTGCTTGTTATCTTGGCAGTGCAAAATAGGACAAAAGGAGCATCGTCTCTCTCTTCACAGCACATAGCATCATGATAGGAGAGTGACCGACTGGGTTGCTGAGCTAAGCATTCCCATGGTCCTAAGTGCTGGTCTAAGCACCCTGACTAAGCAAAGATAAGGGTCATTTCTGAGGAGAAAGAAAAGAAAATAGGGAAAATTATAATATTACTCCCTCCTTAAGATCATCATCCCAATGGTTAAGTTAGGGTAAGTCTTTTTGGCCTGAAGGAGATGGCCGATCTGCTGGACCTCTTGACATTTCAATAGTAGGCTTCAAACGAGTCAAAGGGATGGTACATTGCTCTTCACTGTATATCCCCACTATTTTTAGCTCATCCATCACAGGGTCATCTTCATTATCCTCTTTAACATGTCCTCTGCTGTCGGCAGGTTGGTTGATGTATATCTGGCTAGACATCATCTTCCTTCCATTTGTCACCACATTTCTTTTTGCAGATATAATATTGAACATGACCCTCTTCGCATTCAATTTATTAATTCTGTGTTTGTAGTCACGAATGGCATTGTCAGCATTTATGTGTTTTTCATTGACCCATTGGTTTGATTCCGGTCCATATCCTTTCTAGCTGACTAAATAGTCAACAGTTGTTTTCATGCCTCCACCTTGTGCTTTAACCTTTTGGGTTCTATAGTTTAGCACTTCATTGATTTCATAGTGTTCCTCATCATCGATGAGTTCCACTGGTGATGGAGGTGGTTTTTCTTGGTTTAGAAAGGCTGGTGCCATGTATAGAGTTAATAATGTTTCATTGAAAACATTATAGATTCTCCAGGTCATTGGAAGTTGCAATTTATATGCAGATTTACCAACTTTGGCAATGACTCTGAATGGGCTGATCTGTTTATCTGCTAGTTTGTGCTTTGGCCTTGGCAGATGAAGGTTCATGGTATCCAACCAAACCTTATTGTTGGTTGAATATTCATGTGCTGCTCATTGATGTTTGTCATACTGCTTCTTCATTGTTGAAGCAGTCTTTTCAAGAGCAGTGTTGGTTTCTTCATGGATCTTTGTCATTGTAGATGCAAAATCTTTTGCTGCTAGTGTTGTTGTGTGAATCCATCCTGTTTGTGCAACTGGTGAGTTTTGTCCATAATTCACAAAGAACGGTGTTTTACCCGTTGCTGAGTGAATTTGGTTGTTGTGTTGGAATGCTGCCAATGCTAGCCATTCTGTCCAGTCATCCTGTTGATAGCTGATGAAAAGTCTTAGGTACTTTTCAATTTCTTGGTTGGATCATTTGGTTTGGCTGTCCATCTGTGGGTGATATGCTGTTGAGGTGTTTCTTTTGATGTTGAGGAGTCGGTATAGGTCATCCAAGAATTTGGAGATGAATTGTGGTCCTCTGTCTGAAATCACTACCTGAGGCATGTCATACTTTGCATACACCTCATCTCATAGTATTTTTGCCCATCCTTCTGATGTGAGTTCTGTAGAGCAAGCGATCAGAATGATTGCCTTCAAAAAGCGATCGACTATGATGATGATAGCATCATAGCTGTTACTTTCGGAAAGTCTGGTTATCATATCCACTGAAATATGGGTCCATGGTGATGAAGGGACTTCATTCAGTTGCAGTGGGGCTGCTCTGGGTTGTGTTGAAGTCTTGTCTCACTGGCAAATCTTGCAAGCCTTGACATATCAGATGATATCATGGTCTATTTTTAGCCACCAATACTCCCTCAAGACTAATTCTTTGGTTTTAGCGATCCTGGAGTGTCCAGCAGTCGCATGATTATGATATGTGGTAATGATGTCACTCTGCAGTCTTTGATCCCTCGGGATGTAGATCTATTCATCATAGCAGATCAATCCCTCTTCTTTCCTTAGCCCATGCTTGTGGTTGAGTGATGGAGCAATCCTTTGATCCCATTTATGAAGATTGCAGGTGGCACTTTTGATGCATTCATACATCTCCTTCTCTGTTGGCATTATCATGGCCCAGAAGTGTTCCAGCTGCAATAATGTGACTTCCTTGTTGTCGTCTCCTCTCTGGTCATGATCCACCCTGTGGCTGAGGAAATCAGCTTTCTTGTTTGTCACTCCAGCTTTGTGGTAAAGTGTATATTCATACTGTGATAGTTCTGTGACCCATCTGGCTTGTCTGTGATTAAGCTTTTGAGGTTGTCGGAAATATCGAAGATTCTGATGATCAGTCCAGATCTCAAAGGTGTGATTGGCTCCAATGAGATAATGCTGCCATTTAGCAAGGGCAAGCATTATGGCTAGAAGTTCTTTGTCGTAGATTTCATAGTTATGCTCAGTTATTGTGAGCACCTTTGACATAAAGGCAACAGGTTGCCATTTGCTATCTTGTTCCTGAGAGAGCACTGCTCCGATCACATCTTTGCTAGAGTCAGCTTCCACTCAAAACTTTCTATCTTGGCTAGAGATTGCTAGGATGATGTCATCAGCCAGTTGGCATTTAAGGTCATGGAATGCTGCCCATTGGGAAATTCCCCAGCTCCATGGGGAATTTCCGGTTAATTGCATTATCAGTCACATGACTTTGCTGTAATCTCAGATAAATTATCAATAGAAGTTGGTGAATCCGAGGAATGATTGTAGCTCCTTCTTCTTGGTTGGTTCTGGCCATTCAGTTACTCCCACCACTTTAACAGGGTCCATCCTGATGCTTCCTTCGCTGATAATGACTCTGAGGTATTCAGTTTCTAATACCTCGAATTCACATTTTTCAGCCTTGAGGAAGAGTTGGTGCTTCCTCATCAGCGATAGTATCTGGCATACTATTTGTCAGTGTTTCTCCTTGGTTTTGAACATGATGAGTATGTCATCCAAGTAGATCGTGACCTTTTCCATGGCAATGAGATCTTTGAAGATGTCATTCATCATCCATTGGAAGGTGGCCAGTGAGTTGGTCAGTCCAAAGAACATAACCATCAGTTCAAACAAATCTCAGTTAGTTCAGAAAGCAGCTTTCCACTCATCGCCTTCTTTGATGTGCACATTGTTATACCTCCAATGAACATCTAGTTTGATGTAATATTTTGCTCCATAGTGTTTGTCCATCAGCTCCATGATCAATGGAAGTGGGTAGCAGTTCTTGATTGTCATTTTGTTGAGCTTCTAATAATCTTGTACTGGTCAGAGTTTCCCATTCTTCTTTTTGATAAAAAAGAAGGGTGATGCCATCAGTGACTTCGACGGTCAGATCCTTCCACTAGATAAGTTTTTCTCAAGAAACTTATCTAGCTCTTGTTGTTTGTTAATGTCTAGTGGATAACACTTGCAATCCAGGTTGGCATTAGCATTAGGGGTTAATTCAATGGCATGGTTCCAGGGTTTTGCATCAGATAACTCATTGAAACTTTCTTTTTTAAATAAGTCTCGATAGTCATGTGTCCATTCAGGTACCATTTCTTCAAATGTCCTTTCCCCTTTTTCAGCATTGGCTTTTGCTGCTAGGTCATTAGCATAGTGTACTGCCTGAATGTTAATGGCTCTTTGTAGGTCAACAGTGAGAATGGTTTCACCGTCTTCCATTTCTTCATCTCATCGGTCTTCAGGATCTTTATCTGGTAGTTCGAATGGGATCTTCTGGCATTGACATCGAGTGAAGATGATGTGTCCAGTCTTCTAGTTAATTAGTGGATTATGTCTAATCAGCCAATTGTGACTGAGGAATATTTTCTTGGTTTCTAGATCAGTAACTGCCAAGTCGATTCATTCTGAGTGGTCACCAATAGTGAGCCTAAGCTCGACATATTTGGTGATCGAACTGGCTTGGTTCTTGGTTCTGTCTGCATTGTAGATGGCAATAGGTGCTGCTGTTGCTCAAGTGGGCAATTTGTGCTTGTCGACGAAGGCTCAATTAATGCTGCTTCCCATGCAGCCACTGTCAATCAAGGCAGCAACTGCATAGGTTGATCGAGATGTTAATGTCTCAATCTGAGCCTTGGTTAATAAGTCGGGCCCTGGGGATTTGATGTGTTAAATGAATTTTCATGGCCCATGTAATTCATCCAGCCACTTCAGGGCTCAACACCATTCTGCAGCTTTCATTCCAGTGATCATCTCATTGATCACTTTTTCAGCTCGGATCTTGTGTACCCAGTTTTTGAGTATGGTCTTTGCCACTGTTTCATCCTTGGCATTCTTGATGGCTCACCAAGTCCATTCAGTATCAAATGGCTTAAGCCACGTTGTGGGGCTCTCTGCCCCTCTTTGGCCCTTTATCGGTGCTTGAGTTGTTGAAGTTGGTTCCTTAGGTGATTCTGATTGGTGGATAATAGAGTCGGGTATATTTGAATGCACACATAATTTAGACATAGGGGGTGATACTACAGAAGGTAAAATGTCAGTCTGTCCAGCAGTTTGTGACCTGTTATCCATTTCCTTAGCTGAGCGAGTGGAATCGCTCACTGCTCAGCCTTGCCTTTTACCTCCTCAGGTTTATCATCATTCCTGAGGTCTTCGTCTTTCTTCATTAGCTCAGCAATTTGTGCCCAGATGTCCTCTCGCATGCATTTGTTCTTCTTCTCCAGGCAGTTTCATGCCATGTGACCTGGTTGGCCACAATTAAAGCACTTTCCCTCCTTCTTGAGGTGATCCACATCGATCTGCTTACCTGTTCTGGTACTTGGGCCCTTACCAGTTTGCTTCCCATTATTCTGAGAAGTTGGGGCTGAGCTGCCAGACCTGGTAGACATGGTCATGTGGGAGGTTGAGGGCTTCGAGCCCTGTCTCTGGTACCTGTGCTGGTCTCACAGGTTTACTGCTTCTGCCTTCTGTCACTGTCACTCCTGCTATATTGGGACAATTCATGCCTTTCAATCATCGTATCCAACCAGAACATTATGGCCGAGATCTGAAATAGTCTTAAGGTAATGAGGTGGCAGTCCCTGCTTCATGTACTCGACCATTCATCCTGAGTTGGTTATATTCTCCCAGACTCTGGCAAGTTTTCCAAGTCGTTCCAACTCATCAAAGTAGTCTGGCACCATCTTGTCACCCATCTTGTATTCTTTCATCTTCGACCTGTGGACTTCTCATACAGCAGGGTCCATGAACTTGTTATGGATCATCTGCTTTAGTACTGGCTATGATGGATATTGGTGATGCTGTTGGCTGGTTGACTAGAAGTTGGGGACCAGCAGTACCCACCATCCTTTGGCCTTGTCTTCAAAGTAGATGGTGGCATAGTTTACCTTGTACATGTCATGAAGAAAGTACAAGGCAAAGACCTGGAAATATTGGTTGCAGTCCATAAGGAAACAATCAATATCATCTGAAGCCCCTTTAAAAGGAAGGGGCTCTTGTTCTAGCATTGGTCTGACATTCAATATCTGCATCTTCGGATCGAGAGGTGATATCAGATTTAGGGGTTCCCCTCCAGGGAGACCAGCTCAATCTGTTGGAGGCCCTGAAAAGGAATGTAAGGACCCATCATCAGCAATGGGACTTTTTGACATCGGTGGCTCTTCCTTTTGGACAATCTGCCCATCTTTGATGGTCCACCCCTGTGCCATTGCTTTGGGGTCGTCCTTCTTCACATCGGTCAGAACTGATCCACTTCCCTCAGCTTCATTGGGTGGTGGTTGTCCTCCCAATAGTCAGCTCTCTATGCTGGTCCAGGGATTTGAGTGGTAGGTTCTCGGCTGTCTATAGGATCGGGTTAGCTGAGATGCCATGCTGTGGACAGCTGATGTGGCAAGCGAATATCTTGATGTCGCTGTTTGAATTGAGAATGCTGTGTTTGCTGACTTGAGTGGCATCACACTTGGTGTCCATGACATCGGTGCCTTTTATTTGCTGAACCTTGGTCAATATGGTGGCATCACCATCATCTGATAGTATAAGAAGTGCTGATTGAAATTAAAAATGGTGTGCTCAGTTGCGGCATACTGTAAAATCTCCTCTCACTCGATGTGGTCAGCAGCAGTATACCTTTGCCCTAAGGATGATCATAGTCAGCAATCATCCCTCCACAATTCAGCTACCTGCTCTTGGTATAACCAAATAAATTCTTCTTTCCGTGCCTCATGTTCTCATCGTTTCTTCTCCTGTTCTTGGTGCATGGTTATACTGACGATGCTTCCCCATTCAAGGATGGGGTCTACCGTCTAGCTGCCTTGGTCCTCCTCCTCAGCCTTGTCATCCCCTTTAGCCCCCTTGTCAGTGGTCTCCTCAGGGAGGGAACTGCCTTGCTGGCTGAAGGTTTCCAGGGTGAATAGGTCAGAGCTGAATACTTGACTCAGTGTCATTGGGTCTGGGTCAAGGAGCAGGCTTCTAGTCAGGCTGCTCTTCTTCTCCTTCTGCTGGTGGTGCCACTGCTCTGCAATACCGGTGGAAGTTTCTATAGAACTGGGGGCAAAGGAAGAGAGTGGCAATTGGCCCATCGAGGACCCTTTTGAGGTCTCCAGTGGAGTCAATATGCTTGTGGTCTGATGGTATCCTATCTCTCTAGATGGGGATATCATCAGTTTTGGTGATGGTGTCTGTCCCATATGATAACAGGCAGTCGTTATCAAGAAGTGTTGGCTCTCTGCCATAATAGTCATCGGCATGAATGACTCCAGCAGCTGGCCCTGTCCAGAGGTTGGAGTCACTGATGGGAGTGGCTGGTTCCCAGAACAGAGAGTTGAGAGCATTGAGGAACTCAGTGAGAGACTGGAGGGTTGGCCATATTGGGTTTGGTACCACTGGACCATGCCTTAGTAGGCATGAGGCTCCTCCCTGTTCCAGTCTGCTGGCTGCTCTTAACACTGCTTGCCAGTATCGGACCTCATCCCTGTTGGTGTCATCAAAGAAGGGGTCAGGACTACTGACTCTTGTTCCCCTTCCACCACTCCTTGTTGATGAGGCATGTC
Source organism: Guyanagaster necrorhizus (assembly GCF_019112545.1). Taxonomy (NCBI): domain Eukaryota; kingdom Fungi; phylum Basidiomycota; class Agaricomycetes; order Agaricales; family Physalacriaceae; genus Guyanagaster; species Guyanagaster necrorhizus. Next base: position 88,871 of record NW_025064950.1, read on the forward strand.
AGAGTTGATGCCTGTCAGTACTTCTGGTGCTTGAAGCCATCTGAATGGCATCCAAGGAGTCTCTAGCCCAGCACCCAATTCCAGACTGGATGACAGTTGTCCTTGACACAGTGATACTGTGCTTGGAGGAGAGAATGAGGGTGTCAGGTTGGGGTCATCAAAACTCTGTAGCCTAAGGGTTTCCAGGGTCTTGGACAATTGCCAACAGGGGTCTTGGAGGATACTCATGTTGCTGCTGCTGCTCCTCTTCTTCTCTAAGACACTCTTCAGTTGAGCACCTAGGCTCATCTGTTTCTTTGGAGTGTCAGAAGGAGTTTTGGACAGAGGCAGGGATGTCATGGAGAGGGAGGTCTGGTGTGACATTTCAGAGGATTGTATGAATATGCTGAAATTCTTGGTAGTGTTGAATGGTCCAGGCAGTAATAGATTGGCATCCACAGCACAGCTGTATGATCACCAATAAACCGATCAAGGTTCCAATGATAGAAGCCAAGAGTTTGAAGAACTCATGAGTAAAGTTTGGATTGGATGGATTTAGAGCAGAGGGCATTCAGTTTCTCAGCATAATTGGGCCTGAGAAAGGGAAGCAAGAAGCTTCGAGCTAATTGTTAAGCTCAAACTCCACATGACTATTAACACATGATAAACAGTTTAGAACCTCACACTTTGGGTTAGACTGACTGAGTTCACTGATGTGTTAACAGAGGTGTGTGGTCAAGGTGTTTGCAAGTCACTCGAGATAGGATGGTAGAGAATAAACTTTAGCTTGAAGCTGGGGTATTACAGTGAGAGCTACGCTACTTAAATACTGTTCTGTTATCATGCTATAAATAAATGTTTCACAAAAGATATTGTCTGCTGTAGAGCTGTTACCCCTGCTATTGCCAGGCTCTTCACAAAAGCTGTTGTCTTGCTGTTGTGCTTGTTATCTTGGCAGTGCAGAATGGGACAAAAGGAGCATCATCTCTCTCTTCACAGCACATAGCATCGCGATAGGAGAGTGACTGACTGGATTGCTGAGCTAAGTGTTCCCATGGTCCTAAGCACTGGTCTAAGTGCCCTGACTAAGCAAAGATAAGAGTCATTTCCAAGGAGAAAGAAAAGAAAATAGGAAAAATCATAACAAGAGCCGAGTTGCTGTTGAGTGAGCAGAAGAGGCAGAGTATGAAAATACACTCTGAATGAATGGGGCCATGTATGTGGCTCACTTCAGCATTACAGATGGTGTTTGTAGCATGGGGCAGACTTTTACCAGCATTGGATATGCTGGTGGTCTTTGGACCTGATTCTTGGAGTATCTCTGGTTATATTGAGTCACAGCATAGTCTGTTGCCACATGCCTCAGGATTTCTGTTCTTTCATCAGTGATGGAATTCAAATATAATTGTCCTAGTTGCAATGCTAGCCAAGTAGCATCATGCCATAAGAAATTTACCCTCCTCAGGTAAAACTCCTGGTATTCCTGCATCTGTGCCCTCTTTATTTCCTGCTCCAATTCTTCTTCATCTGTTGTTTCTAGTAGTCCATACTTGAGGACCCCACTAGGATGAGGTGAATCACTACTCTCAGTTTTCTCTTCCTCTGTTTCCCCTTTATCTCCTTCCTCCTTGAGGAGAAAAATGGTGGATGGGCCATAGAAACTCCCTGCCCCTTCCAGTTGTATCATCGTTCTAGACCTCTGGCTAGGTGCCCAGCCCAGCAGTTGCAGGATCTGGTGTATAGTTGTAGGCAGCAGCAGGCTGGCTGCTGATATCAGAGTCATACCTGTTTCTGCCAGTCACTCTTGCCACCTCCACTCACTCATGATAGAGGTGGATGTTTTGTTGGTAGTCATTATCGATAAGCTGACCAATGACCCTACTTTTGAGAAATCCTTGGAGGGTGCAGGCCAGGATATAGGTATTGCTAGAGATCCAAAGTCCATAGTATCTGAGGGCAGACTCATCACTTCTGAATGCTGAGTCAGTGCTGGGTGTTTGTCAGGAAGGGGGATATTGTGGTATTGAGAAGCATTGGCCTCTTCTGGTTCAAGTGTCATCTGCCCAATACTCAGGGATCCCACTTCTTGTGGTACTAGGCTCTCTAAAGATTGGGGAGGAAAGGAAGGAGTCTGCTCATACTGAGGCAAGGATGCTGGTGACCTCTGGCCAGAGCCCATACCAGTTAGAGATGTTGACTCTGTCCAGCTGGTCTCTCTCCATCCTTCGCTGGGCATCTCAGTTTTGCTCATTATACTTAGTGGCAGCCCTTCTCTGTGACTTCTCCTCTGTGTGGCAGTCCTCATACTCACCACATACTGGCTGCAGATCATCTCGCTGCCTACACTCTTCTTGTTGTACAGCATTGTTGTAGTTGAAGGGGATGGTAAAGTCTCAAGTTGGGAAGTATCAATGTACAGTCTCTTTCCATCATTCTTGTCATTGCTGTTCATCATCTGGCTGGTCTGGGAGATCCTGCTCCACCCTGGTGCTGGTTCTGGTGGGGGAGAGAGCACCATGAGACTGGCTGCAAAGAGTTAAGGGTTGGGATTGTCGAGCCATTCGAGAGGCATTAAGAGAGTCCTGGGCATGATCAGCAATCCCATGGGTACAGGAGGCAGAAGAGAGGTCAAAGGAGAGGGACTGCTCAAAGAAGTCCTCTAGGAGATTCTGGTCCTTGCCATGAAGGATCATATTTGGTACAAAGATCCTATATCCTTCTGAGATGTGAGAGTGCTGATTTCTGGGTCAGAGGGAATGTTGTCCTCCTGCTTCTTTTTGACCATCCCCCTGATGTGAGCTGCTAGGCCTGGCTTCTGGGGGCTGATAGGTTATTCTTCAGGATTCAGGGATATCATGGAGAGAGAGATCGGGGGTCATATTTTGTAGTATATACTGAATGTGTTGAAATTTCTGATAGTGTCTGAGAGCCCAGGCAGTAATAGAATGGCATCCTCAGCACAGCTGAATGATCACCAGTAGTCCAATCAATGTTCCGATGATAGAGGCAAGGAGTTTAAAGAACTTGTGGTCAAAGTTGGGGTTGTTGTTGTTAGAAGAGGGCATTTGGTTTCTCAGCACAATTGGGCTTGAGAAAGGAAAAGAGAAAGCTTCAAGCTAATTGTTATGTCCAAGCGTCATGTAGACTAATACACATGATAAACAGGTGTCCCTTTGCACTTCGAGAGATCAGCTGAGTTCACTAGCATATATTCATACTGGTGTGTCACAAGGTCAAAGGTAGACTTGAGGTAGAATGGTAGTTATAAACTTTAGCTCAAAGCTGGGGTTTCCAGCAAGAGCAAGCCTTCTTAAATACTGTACATGCTTTGCTATTAATATCTGTCACTTATTATGCATTTCTCTGCTCCAACTGCTTGTTGTCCTTGAGCGTCATTACTGTACATAAAAGGCCGATTGTGTATTTGTTATTGAATATTGGTAGCATCAGAAAACTATGATAAAGTCAACTTGTTGTGATGACTAAGCTGTTCCCACAATCTTCCACACTTATTCTTGATGCTCTGACTAAGCATAAATAGGAGTCAAAATGAGAAAATAAGAAAAAATCATAACACTGTCCTGGCAAATAAATGGATAGGTGCAGCCAGAACTTGCTGAGGAGTCTGCCAAAAAGGGTTTTGGCTTCTCCAATTGCTTAAGCTGCTTCCTACTGATAGTGATTGTTCAGGTGCATGATAAGGAGAAGAAAATGAAGGCTCTCAGTGCCTCTTTGCATTCTATACTACTTCTGCTATCTTAGTTTCTGTCCATGCTCTGTCCACTAGATCTCTGGCATGCTCTGGCAGTGTGAGATATTGGAGTCCTTTGCTGGTGCCTAACCAGTGGGTGTCTGCCATTTGCCACTCTCTGAGCCACTGGTAATGTCTAAGCAGATTCTTCTGCCACATAGGTTCACCAGTTGAGGATATATTCATATCTCCTGCCTGGCTTATATGGATCCACTGTTTTTGATTCAGCAGACTGGGGCTTGCTTTCTCTGAGACTGTATGCATCAACTCTGAAGATGATCTGACCAATGTTCTCCTCTTAGATTGAGGGACTTTAGGGCATGCTGGCCACAAGGCTGGACTCATCCACCTGCTTAGAGTAAAGCTCAGATAGAGCTTCTGGCATGTGCCCTCAGTAGTAGTCAGCATTGGAGGTGGCCATATCTCTGGTTGGGAGTTGGCCTATATAGCTGCCATCCTCTTGTACTAACTCTCCCTCATCAGTTGTGGCCAGTTGGATGATGAGAGGGGAGGATTCAACTCCTTCTCCTCCAGTTTGTATACTTCTGAATCCTAGAGATCAGATAATATAATCTGTGCTGCTAATGTCAGTGGGTTCTGAGGCCAGTGGCCAGATGATGATGCTCTCTCACTTCTTCAGTTCACTCCTTCTTCTTCATTCTCTCAGTAACTATATAATATGATATTCAATAATTCCAGTTACTGTGATGAACAGGCAAGCACCTGTGATGGAGGTGACAATGATATTTCTAAGCATGAGTTTCATATGCTAGTCCTTGGCAAAGTATCATTAGACTGGAACATATGAAGTCTGGAGCTAATTGTTAGGTCTCTACTAAATACTCACAAATATCTAGCACCACTTCTGCCAGGATCCAATTCTGGATTCTGAGTCTGAGTCTGATTTCAGTATAAAAGAATGATAAGGATGATGAGATAAGCTATAAAGATTTCACAGAGAGGGATGAAGAGTTATAGCTGGTAGATATAATCTGCCATTGTGGCAAGAGTATTTACACCAGATAGTCAGAAGGTATAGTAGATGTATTAAACCTTAGCTCAAGACTGAGGTACATCAGTGTATACCACTGCCTTAAATACTGTCTAAAGAACTCTATGCTCTACAGATAACTATTGTCTGCTTTTCATGTTCTCTGCTCATTGTCTGAGATAACAATAACTGTGTCTCTGCTTTTGTTCATCATTGTTACTCTATTATACTATTGCTATTGTGAGTTTTCCATATGCTGCAGTTCCTATTATATTTAAGATGTGAGATAGCAACAATTACTACATTGTTCCTTGTCATCTTATTGTGTGTTGATGAATAAGGCATAGCCATAGTGTTGTCATGTCTTCATCATCTTTTGTAAGGTTGGTCTGAGGTTGGAATTGATAAGCATCTGCTTACTAAGCATTGGCAGGTCATAATTTAGGGACAAAAATTGTGACAAGCTGGGATTACTGCATTTAAACCAGAGAAGGTATGATTCATTACAACATAGGGTTTTTCTTCCTGCTAAACTATGAATATAGGAAAAACCTTTATTTCTGGTAAGAGCATGAATTCTTCTGGCAAAGGTGGTGACCAGTGTCTTGCAGCAACGTCTCAATTGCAAAATGCTTGAATCTCACTGATGTCTCTTAGGTCCAAGGCATAATTCTCTGAGTGAGTCTTCTCATTCACTGAGATCAAGAGGCCAAAACCTATCATGGAGACCATGAATAACTGAGAAAACAAGAGATGTGTTTGGATAAAATTGAAGAATATTGTTTAAACAGTCAGTATTGAAAGGTGTGTTGACTGCTATAAAGTCTTTTAGTATATATAACATGGTCTGCAAACATGAATTATTAAGTAGATGTGATGGTGGTGCAGGTAGAGAGTTGGAAAATTCAGTAGATTGAGCAGCTGGAGATGTAGATACAGAAAATAAAGACATATCTGATCAGCCATAGCCCTGTTTGAAATATAGATCAGCATTCTGACCTTTGCTCTTGCATTTTTGAGATCTTAAGGATTTAAGCTCTGCTGCTGTTATCTTCACTGTTATCTCTTCTAAATTCAATTCTTTATTTAGCTTGGAGAAGATTGACTCATTTGATGATATCTCAAATCTGATGTCTCACATCATATTTATTGCCAGCACCATGCCTATAATAATTGATGCATAGATCTTAGCAAAAATCTAAATTTCAATTTTCACAAGATACTATTGCTCTTTTGGCAGCAGAGAATGATGTAGATGACAGCCACTTCATGTCTGAAAATGAAATAGATGAGGAGTGAAAGATCTGAGTAAGAATAGGAACCTGAAGTTTGCTCTAAACATCCATATGGAAAGGACACTTAGCATAGCATAACCAGACTTTCTCATCAATATGGACCACAATAGTAGCATCATATGGTGCAGCCTGAAAGACTTCAACTATATATTTGTGATAAGTTTTAAGTTCAGCTTCATGATATAGATAAAGTACTTGAACTCTCTTTGCTCAGGCATTGTATACTCTGCACCAGTCAGATTCAATTCTAACCAGCTTCTTAGCTAATAAGATGTCTTTTTTAATAATAGCATATTTTACCATGAGCTCCTTGGCTTTTTCATTATGGTCATACCCTCAGTTCATTAAGGTAAAAAGCTTTAAGAAGTCAATATATTGATTCTAAATAATGAATCACCAAAAGGCTGAGCAATAGGTTCTGAGAGTGATTGGATCTGGAAAACCATGATGAGATTATCAAATGTCCTTTCAGTAGCATAAACTTGTCTGAGGCAGAATGACTCATTCAGATAAGGGTCTGAGATTCTAGTAGAGACAATAGATGTCAGATAAGGTGCTTGAACAAGAACTGTCAAAGAAATAAATACTGTTTTTGGTGAGAGGACATCATTGAGCCTCAGAATGCCAGTGAGCATGGTTGCAATAAAGTTCTGAGATTTGTTAGTAGTTAGTCTTTGGTGAAGGAATTGAAGTTTTGAATATAAAGTTTTGAATATAGAGATGTCCAAGCTGTCTCTTCAACTGCATGAGCTCTAGCACTCTGGCACCATTCTGCAGTGACTTTAGACTTTTCAGTTCACCTCTTTCAACACTCCTTGATCTCATCCTGAGACAGACCTGACAGAGTGACCTCTCTGTCATCTGCTGCTCTAGTGTTTCAATATAAGAATACATATTGCTTGTTGTCCTTGGACCAGTTTGTTTGATCTGTTTCAGCAGAAGTTTGACATAGTCTCTTGCAGCCTCAGATAAGAGACCAAACTGGCAAAGTCTATTCACAAAGTCAAGAATGTTGATGGTATCTTTAACACAATCTTCAACAAGATCTTCACATCATTTTGCCAATACAGTGGCATTCTTAATATTGGTGGATAAACTTGAGGTTATAAATGAAATGTAGATTTGAGTAACAAAAGACATTGACAAAAAGCTCACTAGTGACTTGTACAATAAGAATGCAGTAATACTAGATGAAAGTTGATTAGATGTGATGACACCAGAAACTGTATTGATGAGGTTTTATAAAATAGGAATAGAGGCAGAGTCTTGATGTCTGGAATTGATGATTAGAGATTGAGTGACAGTGACAGAGTGAAGCTTATCTCACTTTGGAGTATAGAATGGAGGTGACGACAAAGCTGAGATACCAATGCTGATGTCTCTCATGAATCAGTCTCAGCTGAAGATTGGCACTGAGATAGAGATAGTGCCAGTGGCCCATCTTCATGGACAGAGCAGAGCTCCATGTTGACAGAAATTGAAAATGTTTTGAAGTCTGCACAAAGGTCTATAAAGATGCTTTCTATCTCTGAAATCTGTCTTTATAATGAAACTTTCCTATTATTGTCTATAGGTTTTAAAAAAGTGATGCACATTTGTAGGATCTAATAGTATATACTGTTAGCTAATTTGTAGACTCACACAGTGTAGCAATAAGCAGAAATGTGATGAGAGTGCTTGACAGTCCATATTCAGTATATAATATTCATTCTGACATAAAGGTGTATTGAGCTCTGCCAGTGGAATATGATGGAGCTTCTGCTTATTAATCCAACACTCTCCTTCAAGCAGGGTAAAGTCTGAATTTAACAGTGAAGTTTTTCATCTTGGCTAAAGGCAGAGGCTTGGTGAGAGCATCAGCAACTATGTCCTCAGTGGGACAATAAATGAGATGAAAAGATTCTTTGCTAATAACCCCACAAATAAAACAAAAATATATATTGATATGTTTTGTTTGAGCATAGTACTGGTGGTCCTTTGAGAGTGCAATGGCCAACTGGTTATCAGAGAACAATGCAGAGAGAAAACTTGGGATAGCAAGCAATTGTGCAGTCATCAACATGCACTGCAATAACAGTGATTTTGATCTTTCTGCTTGTAAAAAACAGTCTGATCAATGTCACACTACTTGAATCCCAACTTTTCAATCAAAATCACAATGAGACATTGATACCAGCAACAGCCACTCTGCTTGAAACTATACAAAGTCTTTACAAGACAGCAAACTTGTCCAGGATAAGAGCCAGAATCAAAATAGTCAGAAGATTGACACATATAGATGATTTCTTCATTGGTGAGCTTTCTATTTAAGTATGCATCTTTGATATCAATCTGATGGAGCTCCAAATTAAGTGCAGTGGCCATAGCAAGTATGGAATAAATAGATGCAAGTCTTGTGACAGGAGCATAAGTGTCAAAGTAGTCAACATCAGAAACTTATGAGAATCCTTGCACTACCAGATGAGCCTTGAACTTGACTATTTCTCTCTCAGCATCCTTTTTAATTCAAAAGATCCACTTTGAGCCTACAACATTTGCTCCAACTGGCTTTTCCACAATTTCCAAGTCTCTGCAGCCTTCAGTATTATGGTCTCTTTCTGGATTGCATCTTCCCACAAAGGCCAGCCAGGTTGATGCTTCACTTCAGCTAAACTGTATGGCTCTAGAGCCTCAGCCTCTGCTGTCACTATAACTATTGCATACCTCTCAAAGAAATCCTTATCTTCAAGCAGCATCAACTAATCTGCTTCTCTCTCCCTCTCAAACACTTGAGGTATATCATTTTCACTGACAATTGGTAACTGAACACAAATGGATACAACAGGATCACTTAGGCATGCTGATGTACTATCTTTGCCAGATATAAGGTCCAACATCCACTGGCTAGACTTTCAAGCATATTATAAATGAGTTTCTTTGACTGTGGATTGAATCATAGGCTGGGCTTAAAGATGAAGAACAATAATGAGATCTCAGTCAGCACAGTAAAGGTGTAAATGACTGAGGTATGGCAATGTGCAAGAGCAGCTTTTATAGATAATCAAGATAGGTACAAAAAAGATAACTGAGAAAGAGAGAAAATATAAGTATGACCTATAGATCCATCTTCAAACTCTCTCTGATCTATAGTCAGGTGACTGGTTGACATTAAGTTAAATGAGGTACTGGTGGTGAGCATCCCATAGTAGTGGCTTCATAAACATGTCTGCCAGGTTAGAGTCTCCTCAGACAAAATCAACCTTGATATTACTCTCCTTGACAAGCTTCCAGATATAATGCTCTTGAATGCTAATATGTTTGATCTTTTGGTGAGCCCTCATGTTTGTAGTAAGGGCAATAGCACCCATATTATCACTATACAGTATACCAGATCAAAGTTGTGGCAACAAAATCTCATCCATCTATAATAGCATCCACATTCACTATTGGGCAGCTTTAGTCAGTGAGACATATTCTGCCTCAACTGTTGACAGTACCACTGTAGCTTGACACTTAGCACTCTAGCAGACAGATGCACTAGCCATGACAAATATATCCTAATGTCAACTTTTTTGTGTCACAACAACCTCTCTAATAAGTATTGATGAAGTCCACAAGCATTAAAGATTTATTACAGGAATATATGAGCCTATAGTTGAGGGTGCTTTTTATGTAGCCAAGGACATATAATAGAGCTTTCCAGTAGGCCATCTCTGTGTTTGTCTAGAAGCAAGACAAGATACTGACTGAATAACAAAGGTCAGAACAAGTTGCCAACTGTCTCCACATGACACATTCAACAAGATTTCAATAGAGAATGTTTATCATCTCATTGCATTCAGCTTGAGTGGTTGAAGACTAGAAGTTATCAAGTGTGATTCTAACTGATGATAAAGTCAACTAAAATGTGATTTGAGTCAGCCTAAAATCTTGTAAAACAGTCTCTCAGTATGCTCATTGTGAGAATGAGATAGTGCCTTCACTCAGGTCTTGCTCAATTTTCATTCTCAAGAAGAGATGATCCTCACCTATATCTTTCAGCTTCCACTTCTCAGCCAGCTCCTCCTTCTAACAGTGTGCTTCCTCTTTGTCTAACAATACTCCCTATATATCATCTATATATGTATCAGTGAAGATGTAGTCCCCATCTGAGTATTCCACTGTCTTCATACAGAGGTCTGCTTAAGATAATCTGTATCCTAGGTCCTCATACATTTTTCCAAGCATTTTGAACTAGCATAATCATTCTGCATTGTACCATAAATCATATAAATAAGCTTGCAGACTTTTTCTTCTTAGCTAGAAACAATATATTGTAAAGGCCATCATATGTAGATATTCTTCTTTATTTTGCTATTGAGATATGCTGAGACAAAATCCACCTGCCATAAGTGTAGATTGAGTTTAGTGATAACTGCTGCAGACATCCATATAGATTCAAGATGAGTAATAGCAGCTCAGATGTCATTGTAGTCCAAGCCAAGTTGCTGGGTATAGTCTTTTTTTTCTATCAGTCTAGCTTTATCATATGTCTAGTGTCCATCTCCATCATATTTTATGCCAAAAACCTATTTGCAGTCCATCACATTTACATTCTTAGAAGAATCAATCAGGTCTCAGATATGTTTAGCTATATATATTTCATATTTTGTGTCTGTGACCTTTTTCAGCATTCAACATCTGCACACATTGCATCAGAGTAACTCTTTGGAATGTAAGAGTCTGAATGTGAGCTTGTGGCCATAGAGGCATAGAGATGTTTTGACCTAGTGGCCCAGTCTACATCTATCCCTTGTGCTTCAGCTTCTTTTTGCTGTGATTGATGAGAGTGGATAATAGCATTACTGGGATTTGCAAAGCAAGCTGATCATTGGAAAGTTAGTGCAAGATCTGGTGTAATTGGAATCTGGACTGAGAGATTGACAGGATCCTCAATTGGAGCTGCTGGCTGTGTTGCATTGACATTAAGTGTATTAATCCCTTCAGCATTATCTTTCCCCTCACTCAATATATTTTTTGCCAATCCCTCCTCAAAAATGACATCTTGAAACATGAATACATGACCCTAGTCATTAAGCACATGATAGTTTATCTCTGCATAGTTGAGTAGCCTGCACTTCTTTGATTGATCATCAAATTTGCTTTTGCCATCAATAAGAATACCACCGGCTGTGAGTTGCTTAGCCCAACACATCAGTTCAAACATGTGCAGATATGAGACATCCTGCCTATGGCCAAGGAATCTCTCTGCTGGGATCTGATTGAAATGTCAACAGGAAGAGATGAGATTTCAGATATGGATCAACATTAAGGCAGTCTCTGCTCAAAATTTGTCTGGCAGGCTAGAGTCACTAAGAAAAGCATGCACATCCTCTATTATTATATGGATTTTCCTTTCTGCTAAGATATTTTAAGCTGAGAAATGTGAAGCAGTAAGTTTCAAAATAATTCCATGCTGAGTACAATACTCAGCCTATTTCATCTCTGCAAAATCATGGTTCATTCATAGGTATTTAATCTTTTGGCCAGTCTGAGTTTCAGCCATATGTTGGAAACCATTGAAGAATGTGATGATCATGCCATCTGATTTATCCTCAAGAAATGCTTCTCACTTTAGCGAGCTTCCACTGTCTATCACTATCATCATATATGTCTTTCTACTTGCAGATGCTGTATGCAAGAGATCTTACAAGTCCACAGCCATGAGTTCAAGTGAGTCCACATCTAGATCAGTTAGTTTATCAAATGGCCAGTGAGTTTGGCAGGCAAGAATGCAATCAACATATTTTTCTGATATGATGTCATCACTAATATTCAGGCCATAGACAAGGCCTTTTGAGGCTATCTCTTTGATGGTCATTGTGCTTATATGGGTGAGACAACAGTGCCAATCACATAGTGAAATGGCAGTTGCACATAAAGACATAGTTTAAGATAATGGAATAGCATTAAGTATATACATCTCATCTGATTCTCATCCAGAGAATAGCTTCCTCTGGGCTTTGTTGCAAACAGACAGTCTTTTATTCTTGAATACAACTGACAACCCAGCTGCATTGAGAGCACTCACAGAAATGAGATTTGCTGTGAGAGATGGAGAGTGCAGAGCATTTTTGAAAGTGAGTTGGATTATTTTCCTATCCACATTGTATATCTATGACACTGTTCCCTTTTCTAGGATTTCAAAATTCCTCCTTTCCTCAACTGCAGAGTTGCTGATACAATAGATGACAGGATTATAGCTTGTGAAATCTTTGCAGTTTTTAAAGAAGAAGTCACTTGCTCTTGAATCTATAAATGTTGGAGTGATCTTGGAGTTCTTTCTCTTGAATGTAGATGTTACAAAGGCTGTATCTGCATTTTCAGCCTCACAGGTAATGTCCTTCACTTCAATCACCTGTGCATCTGTGTTAACCATGTTTTTAGAAGTCTGTTCTTTGTTGCTCTCATCATCCACATCCTGCAATGCAGGCATCTCATTATCATCATCACCATCATCATCATCTGGTCTATTCACAATGGCACACTCTTTGTCTATGACATCTGATTTGGTTTCATCCCAGCACCAGAATGACCATGTCCTGTTTCACTTAAATACACATTCTCTCATATCACTGTCCTCAATAATGACATCATCCTTGTTGTAGTCAGGGTTTAGATGAACAGCCCTCACCACTAAAACAAAGTGCCTGGTTCCATCTGTTGGTGAGTCAGAAGTGTTTGCAGCAGCATGATTAGCCCTATGCTGACATCCAAACTGTCCTTCCTTCTCTCCTCTTGGCCAATAGCAATTTTGAGTAGTGTGTTTTATCCTATTCTGTGCCTTAGATCCAGAATTCATGCATCTGACAGAGCAGGAGTTTGTGAATCCAGCTGCCAAGGCTTGAGATTAAGCAGGTCTCTTTCCAATAGCATAGAGTGTCATAGCATGAGTTTGCAAATGAAAGATAATGTCAGAGGATGAGGCCAATTGATACAAGCTTGGAAGGATGAGCATCCAGTTCTCAGCAGGCAAGATTGAACAGATAATAATGCTGCAAAATTTCTGGTCTGAAAGTAGAGTCATATGAAGATTGTTGACTACTTTATACTTTATATAGAGATCAGCAATGTGAATATCAATATCACTGGCTCCATTGAATTTCATAGCATTCAGCATGAGCTCAGCCTTAGACAAAGCCATGTCTATCTTTTTTGTGTGTTTCTGGAGGATAAAGTCTCAGCACTTCTTTGTCATCCTATCTGTCTTGACTTCTAATCCAATTAGATCAAAGATAATCAAGACAATATGTAAATGTGTCAGTTGATCCTAAAATTTCTATTCATCACAGGAGAGTATGAAAGAATAAATAGATGTGGGCATAGAGTCTGATAGAGGGCCAATGGTGATCACTGAGATTGCTGGACAGGTAATTGTACTGTCAATATAGCCAGAGACCTTTTTCTTTTAATATTTTGGTAATCTGTAGCTTCCATGAAGTGAAGTTCTTCTCATTGAAGTGTTTGTTTGTGTCTGGGAGTATAGTGACTCCAGGTATGCTTGACAACATGTCTGCAATGACCAGGCAGTGGCATGAGGTGGTATGTAGGCAGGTGTTGTGAGTAAAGTGGTTTCAAAGTAGTGAATCACATCAAATAAAAGTTTTTGCTGTGTGTTTTTCTTGACTGATTGATTCTAGGCAACCAAAGCTATAACTTAAAGATGAAGAACAATAATGAGATCTCAGTCAGCACAGCAAAGGTGTAAATGACTGAGATACAGTAATATGTGAGAGCAGCTTTTATAGGTGATCAAGATAAATATAAAAAAGATAACTGAGAAAGAGAGAGAATATAAGTATGGCCTATAGATCCATCTTCAACAGAGCTTAGAGTGATAGCATCACAGTAGGTGGTTCAGACTGAGCATTTGATGTCAACATAATCTCATATAACTCAGTATTTTCCTCCTCAAGATTAACATGAGTCATGTTGAAATAGACATTTCACTTGATAAACACCATCCTGCTCTCTAGCCAGTAAATATGGAATCTATTGCTTATTTCATTAAATCTGATCCACTGATCCTCACATATACAGCTATCTAACTTTATAGGTTAGTCTCAAGGCATGCCCAGCACTTTTCTCCTCATTCTTATAACCCTTTGAGATTGGGCTTTTTTCTCATGACTGTCTCATAGGGTGTCTTGCTATTTAGAGCCTTTGTTGATGCTCTATTAAGTATCCAAACAGCATGGCAAACAGCCTCAGCCCATAGGAAGCAAGGTAAGCCACTTGAATGCAGCATAGCCCTGATCTTTTCAATAACCATGCAATTGTATCATGCAGTCATCTTTCTTGCTGTGCCAACATTTCTCAGATGCAAGACAAATGCCTTGTCAATGTATTCACCTGCACAGTGTGAATGGAGGATTTTTACAGAGCATTCATGCTGGATATGGATGTGAGCTTCATGAGCTTGGTATGCTATCAAAGCTTCACTCTTCTGGCATAAGAACTTGAGGTAAACCCAATGAGTGCTGTCATCAATGAATGAGATGAAGTAATAATATTTACATAGGGATTCCATGGGTGCAGGTCTCTATAAATCAGAGTGAATTTCATCTCTAATATCAGTTGTGCATTCTCCCTCTTGAGCCTTAGATACTGGCTTTCATGTGGTCTTGGCATAGACATATGACTCACAGAACTGTGGTTTTCCAGATGACTTGTCAAGCTTTATCCCTGTCACAAAGCTCTTCCTAACCAGATGACAGGCAACTTCAGATGAAATGTGACTCATACAGTGGTGCAATTGGTTCAAGATAAGCACCTTCTCAGCTGCTCCAGCAGAATCTCCCTCATGACAAACCTGATATAGACTGCCACCATTCTTGGGGACAACCCCAACTACCTTCTCATCTGGTGCATGGATAGTGCATTTTCTGCCACCAAAGGTCAACTGAAAACCAAGATCATCAAGTCAGCCAACTGAGATGAATGTATAGTCAGCTTCAGAAGAGTACATGACTCAGTGAGTTGCAGATTGCTTGCATTTGTGCTATTTGGCACATCAATGCTTATCTTGCTCTTTCTGGCTGTGAAAAATTTTTGAGTATTTGCAGCATGGAATGCCTTAAGCAGGACAGACTCAAATGAGTTGAAATCCCCATGGTAAGGGGAAATATTGCATGTACAGCCAGAGTCATAGAGTTCAGTATGAACTCAGTTATCAGATGAGTTTATAGCATTGATAACAGCTGTGACTGACTCTTCAAAAGCAGATACTTCCTCCAAAATCAGCATGCCAGATGTAGCATCTGATTTTCTGTTGACAAAGGAGTTTACATCACTCCAGTTGACATCTGAGGACAACACACTGCTCAGCTCATCCTACAACTCATCACCAATCTCCAAAAAAAGATCAGCACCATCATCTTGATTCTCTGAGTCCTCTGACAAGCCCTTGATTTCAGACTCATCAGACTCAGAAACCATGGCCAGAAATGGCATATCACTAGCATCATCAACTTCAAATGCACTGCTGGCTTTCCAGTCTGAATCTGATGATTCTACAGCCATATTGTCTATTTCTCTCTTTGATTCAAAATCCTTGCCACCAATGCCTGATGACTTCTTCTCCAGGCATTTATTTTTGGAGTGCCCTTCCTTCCTGCATCTCCAGCACAATTTCTGGCTGAGTGTCTTGCTCTTTTTGTTGCCACCAGAGTTTGATGACACAGCCATGGCTTTATCCTGCTCCATGTCCTTTCTCTTTCCAGACTGCCAGCTGTGCTTAGCTTGCTTACACTCCAGCTGGTCATATTCCTCAGAAATGGCATGGATCAGATTCTCAGAATCAATCTCTTGTTGGAACTGAAGAGCTTTGCTGCTGAGGAGAGTCAATGCATGCTTGGCAAGATAGAGGGGGATAGAGGTGAGAATCATTGAGCAGTAATCCTTCTCCTTGATGATAACACCAGCAGAAATTAATGACTCTAATTTCATTGACAGGCTGTCCAGAAACTCATGAACATTGCCTTTGGCTGGACAATGTGACTCCATAAGCTGCTGCCAAAGGTCAGTCTGTGTATAGCCACTCATATTGGTGAACTCCTTTTCAATCTTTGTCCAGGCTTCAGTGACTGTGGGGAGATGCTGGATCTTCATAGTGACTGAGTCAGGGATCTTCAAGAGCAGAACATTCTTGGCTACAGCCTCATCTTTCTCCCATTCATATAGCTCAGCCATGAGGGCCATTGTGGATGCAATGAGAGTGGGTCAGGGCTTTGATCCATCAAAGTGATCCTATTTCTCTTTGGCTTGAACACCAGTGCAAAAGCAGAGGTAGAAGATAGACCAATTGTCACCAGATGTGTTCAGTGTGGGGATGTTTGATGGTGCACCTGTAATCAAGGCAGCAATGGCAGAAGTGATTTTGAGTGTGAAGGATAGGATAGAGTAATTCTCAGGGCCCATAACCTTTAAGAAAGTGACATGCATTTGCAAGACCTAATAGTATACACTCTTAGCTATCTTATAGACTATAGGTATCAATCAGTAGGGTAAACATAGTAGCATAGGTAAACACTCATCCTCACATGGCATAGCAATAAGCAGAAACATAGTGAGGGTGCTCGACAGTCCATATTCAGTATATAATGTCCATCCCGACATAAAAGGGTATTGAGCTGCACCAGTGGGATACAATGGAGCTCCTGCTTGCTAATCCGACATAGGTATCATGCAGTTCATGAGACAGTACAGTTCAGCTCAGGCTGCACAGACATCACATATATCTAATGTTGAGAATGACCTAAGCTTCGATACCCAGCATCCTTGTGAGGTAAAAAGCACACTTTTTGGAAAGCCGGGCTCTCAGTGGAAAGCCATGGCGACTAGTGAATACGTGCCAGAGTGTGGAAGTTATGTCATAATTACAGAATCTATGGCAGATAAATTATTGATAGCAAGTAGAAAGCATGTGGATACATCCAATCAAAGCAAAGAAAGTTTTCCGTAAATACCAGTGAATGCACTCTCATTCCATCCTATTAAACTGTGCCGTTTTACTCCAGCTCTTTTGTTGGAATTCATCCACTTCTAACGGCTTCAAGACCGCATCCTTCAGCTTCGTATCCCCATATTCTCGCAGACGCAGAAGGACCGTGACAAAATGGTAGACCTCGATGGGCGAGGAAATATTGAATGTTTGAACATTGCGCTCAACGATGTAGATGGTCTAAGATGAGATAAGCGTAGGCATAGCAGTACAAGAAGAGAACTTACCTCGGAGTCGCTCGAACACCAAGCCATAAGCACAGCTCCTTCAACGCCATCCGTCGCCAATGCGAAAACAGCTTGTTTAGTCACTCCTAGACTTGCAAGATACCTAACCGAAGCTTCTGCGTACATTTTTGCTTGCACGACGGCCTTCGCGTACGTCTGGGTAGGCTTCTTGTATTCGGCAACGAAAACGGCGAAGAGAAGTTTAGTGTGCAGTTCCTTAGTGTTCATTACCACCCCAGTGGGGAATGTCATCTTGGGTGCTAATTTCGTCACTGAGCACGTCACCGAAAATGGCTGCAGCAAGTTTTCTTTTCTGGTCGCCCGGGTACCGTTTGATCCTTGCTTGTCGTCGGTCCGCCTCCCTACTTCCTCGTCAGGTACCTGAATATGCCCTTCCTGCTCTTCCGCAATTGCGAGTAGCTCGCTTTGCGTCGTTGCAGACTTCACTCGCCTGGAGTTACGAGCAGGCTGGGATCTCTTAGCCTTCGGCTTCTCCGACACTGCATTTTCATCTGGCTCAG
>NW_025064950.1:107479-138646 GCF_019112545.1 Guyanagaster necrorhizus
GCTCGATAGGAGGTTTCATATACTTGGTCATTTCCTCATAGAATTCAAGCATCTCGTTAATCTCGTCAGCAGCTTCGACACTTCCATGAGCATTTATGCGCAATGGTATATTGCTCAAACTGATAATTTTGCGATCGTGTGCATAGCTTGAGAAAGAAAGCTTTGCGGCAGGGGATATGCCAGCCAAGGACTTCGCACCTAACCTGGTGGGAACAAGATATCAGAACGGGTAGTTTAAAGCAACCAAAATAGAAGGCCTACGCTGAACAAGACAAGGCATCTGCGCTCTTCGAACGCTTACCAGTCTTTCCATTATTAGAAGAACCACCATCCGTCTTTGTTCTGAAAAAGAGTTAGAGGAAATCGAATGAAGCATGAGCAGTCTAGATTCACTGTTGTCGTCCACGTTCTTCAGCCTGAGCTGACGCCCTATCTGACGGGGTCTTCGAACCTGTAGCTCCAAGGGAGGGCTCTCGGGGATATGTGAGATCGATATCGGGCACAAAGGGTGTAAGATCTGCTGGAGGAAATTCTCGTTTGCTGTCTGCAGACAGCGAGCGCCGCGGATGGCGTGCAGATGTAGCCTTCGAAGAGGCCCGCGTATTCCGCTTTTTGGAGTCAGCCATGTTGTATGAACAGCAGTGAGTTGATGAAGGATCGGAAGGTGCTGTGTGGTCGGTGTCACTGTTTAAATAGATAAAGGACAACGTTAAGGCCAAATGAAGTGACTCCCACCATTTTTCCACCGTATTTAGCCAACAAACAATCCTTTGTTCCCATTGTTCTTCTTCGGAACCGGAATCATCATCATCAATGGTATCTGATCTCCACGGCAGTCGTTTGAACGTCGGAGTTCGGCTTTGGGCAACGATTCCCTCGACATGCGCCCGGAGGCCGATGATGAATTGTGCAAATTTGAGACCACTGACCGCGTCAGTGAGGTCGTACACTCCTAATGAGGGGTCTATACGCGTCCCATCTGCGTGCGCAAAATGAACTGCAGGCTATTCAAATTTATTCAGTGGCGCTAATGAGTCAGGAGAAGCTGACACACTAGATCAGGGTCCACGCATACATTGTCAAGCCAACCGAAGACCACCCGGCCTACCAACCCTGTTTTCGACAGAATAATTCCAATAACAGGCCCAGCAATTCCCCAAGTAGAACGCTGATAAACAACACCGCTCATTAGGCTGAAAATGTCTTCTTCATCCGTGACACAAAGGTACGGGAGAACAACAGAGTTCGGGTGTCGCCAATAAGCAAGAACGTGACCATCAAGGGGAACGTAAGATGACTGGGCAGACGTCGGATCCGTTGAAGCCTCCGTGCGTTCATAGCTGGTGTCACTATCGGAGGATGATTCGTCATCGTAGGAAGTTTCAGAGTCGTATTCTTCCTGCGATGGTTCGTTGGAGCGTTCCGCTCTCATCATAGAAACGTGCCCCGAAGCTTCATCGTCTACAATTGGCCTCGGCCGTTGAATATCTTCAACGATATGAGATATCAGCAATGAAGCATGTCCGTCCCCCATCTTGTTCAGAGAATGTGATGATCGTGGTCGAACGAACGCAACATCTTGCCTACAAACAATCTCGTTAGGAAATAGATCAATTGATTCCATTCAAACGCACCCACATTATATATGACTTATCATAGCACACAAACGACAGCGAACGTATAAGAAGCGACCAAAATGGTATCGTTGACTGCCTAGTATCATCCTTCGAACCGCCGGCGAGAGCTTTGAGCGCGCCAACAGTCGAAAGCAGTAGATCCAAAATATCTAGTACTTCCGAGGAGGAATCTGTGAGATGTTCTGGTGAACATTCTAGGATAATTTCTAGCTCCTCGAGTAACGGAGACGCCCGAGAAGAGACAGGTGGGTATGGGCCATTGGCAAGTCGTGATGGGATTGGAGAGTCAAGTAAGCACGCCAATTGCTGTATCTCAGTGGGCCATTCTGCAGCGCGCGAGACATTGAAATTCAGGGAAGACATATCACAGTCAGTGGTATAATCCTTCGTGGTGGGGCGTCGTTGAAAGAGGAAGACGACGGTCGTCGTGCCGTTCAGTGGCAATGGAGCATGTTCAACTTTACGATTCGGGCCTGTAACTGAACATCTCAGCCACGTGATCTGATTCCTTTTCAGTCGTGTGCCTTTTTCTGTTGACCTGCGCTTACGGATATCTTGTTATTCATAATGCATTTCCATGTAGTTTGAGGTATGTGGTATTCCCTGTACAGGTAATTCACCGGTGTTCACGCAATTCCCGGCACGGAAATACCTGGATTTTGGGGTTGTAGCGTATGATATCGTGCACTGATTTACATCGTCTTCAGCTCATTTCTGCACCAGCGCGATCATCGTATTAGAATTGTAAAATACGATAAAAAGTCGGAAACATTGATGGTGCTCACATTGCGGCCATCCGAGACTACCAGCTAAGCTTGTACTGTATGAACATGCTGTGGCTCTCAGAATATCCATGGTCGTCTTAACAAGCAGCTGGGGGACTACTTTGGACCGTGAGTGACGCGGTTCGGATTGTATTTCACCCAAATCTGATTTATTAATACTCTATCAGCTTCGCTTGAGACAGCGTACAGGCTAGTGTATGATGATTTTGACTTCCAACTCTTTGAAATTGAACCCTGTCGTGTTAGATTGGGGAAACCTTATGAAATGAATTTAACCGTCCATACAACCCGCTCTGGGTTATCTGGCCGCCAAGATACTCGCTGACCAAGCCGCCTCAAAGTTTGCTAGTGAACATCCTGCACTGGATCTCTGAACGAGTATGCCCTTCGGCATGGCTCGGCTCACATTATTTAGTCAATCCGCCGTTCACATATAGTCCCTTTGACCCAAATCTTGCACCTCCGACTCCAGACGGATTGGGGGCAAACCGAATGATATATCTCCTGTTGTCAGGAAAGCCTGATGGTCCCTCTCCCATCCAGTTGCCACCATTTTGCTGCGATGTTCGAGACGTAGCGCAAACTCACAACGTTCGTGCTCTTGCAGTTGATAAAGCTTCGGGGTCACCTCAACAGAAGATGCGCCTTTTCCGGCGGACATTTCACCTAGAAACAAGCAGTGGAATATCCGGATACGGTTATGCCAGACCTGAAGTCGCGAACCCCCTCCTTGGCTAATGCTCTGGACCTCTCTGGAGAGTTGTCATCCGTTGATGTAACGCGGACACGCAATATCTTACATATGGATACCTACATCAGTTGGGAGACCGCCGCTCTTTGATACAGTCAATTCACTCATTGGACATAGTTCGCGTTATCAAATAAACTAGATGATTTGCGTAAAGATTTACTTCCAGGCGCAGGCGTCAATTTCAGCTCTCTCGGCCTCTTGCATGATAATGTCCTTTGCTTGAGAGCTTCTAGCCTCGAAATAGCACTTGAAAGGTTCTGGTCGTGTCACGAGGCCAGTTGTGAAGCTGTCTGCAGAAGGTAGCACTTTGTTGCCGTTCTCATCGACCGGCGGCATGATGTCGAACGCCCAGAGTATTCTAAACTCAGTTAGCATACATTTCAATTCAAAACCGATCAAATTTTCATACGTCACAACGCTAATGAAGACTGACCGCCAGGCCACGTAATTGCCTGGACACTGGCGTCTTCCAAAACCAAATGGCATCGTGAAATTGATCAACTTGCGATCCGATGTGTTAAGAAAGCGATCTGGGATGAATTCTTCCGCGTTGGTAAATGTCGTTTCATCCTTTGTCATGGCACTTTGAATCGATGCTAGCACTATTGTTCGAACATATATGCTTGACGCTCACTATATGTCTGCATAGACTGTGCTCCCCTTCGGAATGAACATACCTTCATACACATTGTCGTCTATCACAGCGCGTGGGACGGCGATAGGTGCGATGCAGCGCCACCTTTGTCTCGTCATAACGCGTAGAAAAGAAGACGAGGAAGACATGCCTCATTAATTCCTTAATTACCGCCTGGACATATGGGAGTGCATCGAAATCCTTGAAGTCAGGCATTCGTCCTGATCCGATAACTGAATCTATTTCTGCTTGAGGTTTTTTCATTGCGGCTGGATAAAGTTGCATCGCCACTGTAGAGCGAGTTTCATCTTTAGTTGATACGGTCATGAACTCGTAGGGATGTTCCGCACACAGAAATACTTCAATGGTAGCCATCGTCTGCAAGTCGTATCACCAAGATACCAGGATCATACAAGTATATAGATCTTACCGTCCCTGTTCCAGCGGCCCATGGCGCAGAGAGCGCATATGCTGTTTCTACGTCTGTAAGCCCGAATTGTTCCTGTTTCTCTAAACCGTGTGTATCCACAGACGTATGAGCAGTACCAACTTGCATCTGATGTTTAAGATCGTCCAGAAGTGAGAGGTACATTTTTGTATCCACAGCACGACGTCTTTCGGGTACCCATCGAAACCATTGCAGGAATTTCTATGAATATGATGAGATGATGCGCTGATAACTTTGTTTTTGAGGTTCTTACAGGAAGATATAGGAGGACCGGCCACTGAAGATGTAGGGTAAGGGTCAGCAAACCTCTTATCGCCGCAAAAGCTCACCAAATCTACTAGGAATTTGCCAGGGACACTTAAGGCAACGTGGTTAAGTTTAGAAGTCTCATTGATAATAAGTGCTACCTCCTACCTTATCCTTGAAATGGTATGACAGATCAACGCAATAATTGAACAGAGAGGGCTTCACTTACTTGCCGAAATCTAGTATCACGAGGGCTGATTAGTACCTGCGTGTTGATTGGAACGGGTAAAACGTACAGATACCAGTTTTCACGTTATTAACGACGATTTCATGGTCTAAAATCTTGATGCGACGACCATAGGCAACGCAGCACACGATTGATATCGCAAACCTTCGTTTATAAACAATAACACACGATGGATCGTGAACAATACACACCGACGGAGACGGTCTTTGTATTGCAATGGGTCTTCATCCTGGAGAAGATATCTCAGTAGAAGAAACGACTCAATGGACTGAAGACGCTGGTAGTTCAGTGCGGCTGTATTGCTCGGACCCGACTGCATCAGCTGGAAGACCCTATCAGAGCCCGTTGAATTACGCGAGAATACCATCGGACCGTCTTCCATTTTCTGTACTGTGGTCCATCGGACATTCCACGCATCACACCAGAGTAAATCTCATGCCTGCAGGTTTCTTGTGAATATGGAATTGGGACTGAAGCAAGCGGTATAATTGACGCGACTATGCTTCGTGGTCGTCCGGAGTATATGTTTCCTCGCACCACTAACAAGTCAGTGGCGGCTTTTACTGTTCCCAGTACTAAGACGAAGATGACTGATGCGGCACACTAAGTTTGGAACCGATCCATACCGATCACTCTCTTTGTCCCAAGACGGAACGACACCACTGGTCCTATACGGCAGTCGGAGGTCGGAGGTCAGCATAATAAAGATTAAAGACACTCATTGCAACTTACCATACTGCTTATTCCACTCATAGAATGTTTTCCAAGGCTGAAACTGGGGCACTTTACAGCCGAATAGACCTCCGGAGGACCCTGGAGGTAGACTCGAGACTTTATACCGGAAGAGTACAAACAAAAGAATGAGTAAAGACCCAAGTATCAACGAGGCAAACTCGTCCACAGGCAAGAACATAAGTCTTGATATAGCTTCGTCGAACTAGATGAGGGTTTGATCTCAAACAATGGACGCACGTGTTAGCGGACATACTTAGATTACCTTTCTGAGACTCAGTGGGGACCAACAAAAACTTCTTTTAGCAAGAGATTTTAGGCCCTCAGGCCAGACAGAAGGCGTTTTAATTGTGACATCAGAGAAGCGTCCAAAAGTATCTGTACATAAAAACACGTTACAACTTATAACTTTCAGGTTTGACAAGAGTCAGAAATTACTATGAAAATACTTGCCCGATGCCTCTAATAATCATGCATGAGGCTCAAACCAGCTTCACTTCCTTCCAAAGGTGCGAAGAGGTAGTTCAAAATTCCTGCGAGCCTAATCCCGCCTTGCGCAAGCAGCTTCTCAATGATCCACTGGTCATAGATGGCACCGGCGTACTCGGGAGTATCGAGCTCCAAATATGGGCCACCAGAACCCCCTGAAACTAGCTCATCGAACATGGCAAGCTCTTCTCCAGCAGAGGCGCCATGTTTATGCCCTGTAATGAGCCGGTCAGACTTGGTACGGCTGTAAGGAGGTTTGTCGAGCGCGGCTGGCCATATGATCTCGCAGTTCAGCGAGTGAATTGGAGTAGCCCAATAGTAAGGACATAAAATGTCGTCATCAGTATCATCTGCGTTCCAATTGGAACCTCTCATCCAACTCCAGAGAGAAATGGCTTGCTGCCAAGCAGAAGAGACAAGGCCCGAGGAGGAAGACGGGATAGAGGAAGAGGAACTCTTCGATGTGGGACATGTCAACCAGCTGGAGACCTCATCCTCCCATTTCCCCAGGATACCTTCCCACATAATACGACGGATGTAAGAGTCATAAATGGTTCCTCTGAGGTTGTGTTCAATAGTTCGCGAGGGAAGGGGTCTCGTATAGTTGTGGGGAATCGTGCGTAACGATTTAGAGATGAGGAGAGTGTCCCAAAGCGAATGAAGGTCTGAACGACAATGTCAGTTGCATATATACGTCAGAATTCAAAGCCAACTCACTGGTCTGACGGCCATCGAATGTAACTTTGACCGAGTTACCGCCACGGTCTCTACCCGTCAAATGTAAAGGCATGTGCATGTCACCAACGAAGTGCACCAAGAACTTGAGCGCCTCGTTAGCAAGATCATCATCTCCACCAAATCCATCCTTTTCGTTCTGGACCCATTCTTCCACCAAGTCTGTGGTGTTCCTGACACCTCCAAGTACGTTTATGTCCTTCTTACCGGCCCAACCCCGGTCACCCGGAAAGACGCAAGAGTCAGAAGGATGATCCCCAAGAGCACCGATATAATGCAAGGAGGCGGACCAGCGTTTCTGAAAGCGAATCCGGTCAGCCCAACCAGCAATGGGAGCGAGATGGCATTCGGGCTCGTTAGGGTTGGTTGACGTAAAATTAAGTATGCGACAGATACTGGGAAGGACGGCTGGATGGAGATGGATTTGGGCGATAGTCGCTACAATTTCATGGCCTAAAAAGCCCAGTTAGAAATGGATCAAAGCCGTATATCACCGCAGCCCTTACCTACAACACCCCATCCTACAACACCGGGAACGCTAGCCGTGCTGGCAGCGAGCAGGGACAACCAAGCAGAAGTCTTCATGGACGGAAAGCGAACTCTCATAGTGGGCTACAAAAGATTGGCTACGTGGAGATGGTGGTGGTAAGAGAACAACAACGTCTGCTGGATGACGGTAACCTACTTATAAGAGACAAAAGACGCGTGACAGTGTGACATCATAAATGTGCGCGTCCTGTCACGTGATCAGGACGACCTGCCTGGAGCGCTAAATGCTACGTTTCCAGGAGTTTGGGGCCCAGTAGCCACTTTCTGGTTTTTTGGCACTATACCTTTCCCCCCCCGGCATTCGGTCACAATGGCGAAGGGCTAGCAGCCATTTTCTTCCCGTTTTGAATGATTTTCATCAAAAATGCATCATCCACGAGCAGGTTTGGTCTTCGGCAAGGTTTTCGACTCCGCATATCTGGAACCTAAGCTCTCCGACATCCCAGACCATCCACAGTGGCCCAAAATTGTCAAATTTCCGGGTAAAACGCATCATATTACATGGATGTCAAAATATCCCGAAAATTCGGGAATGAGATCACCAAAAGAAAATCAAGGATCCGGGATTATCCGGGGTCCTACGTGATCTAAGCGTACCTCAAAACCTTGCTAGGTGCACTCAACGTCACAACATCTTAATGTTCAAGTTTGATTTCGACATCGACGACCCCGCAGACGACCTCGAAATATCGGTCTCTGATCCTGCAAGCCAAGCGGCTGTGAATGATACAGCAATCAATCAAGATCCTTTCACCGAAGTATCGCTGCAGCATCTCGTTCGTAATGATATATTGCTTCAGATAAAAGGCCACTAATATCGGATCTGTGAAAAGCATAGGTAGATTGTCTGCCTTCGCTTATTTCGTGCTCGCCGCTTTCAATACCACTGTCTTCTGGCGGTGAAGTGACGCTCGCTCGGAGGGATTTATTTGATGCACGATTCCAGCTTATAAACGACGAAGTGAACGACGAGCAGAAGGATAACTCACCGGAATTAGGCTTTCTCAATGCACCTTCTGATCTCGTTCAAGGCGTATACGAAGGGGGTCTGAAGACATGGGAATGCAGTCTTGATATCGTTGATTATCTGCATGCAGAGAACCCAGTATTTGAAGGACGGCGGGTGTTCGAGGTACGTTCCACCACTCCTGGCAGGCAACTACTTCGCGCCTAAAGTGCAAAGAAAATGATTGGATATGGATGTCATTTTGACCGAGGCTTTCAACCACAGCAAAATGTGTCGGATTTACCATTAAAGGGAAGACTGACTCATTTTGCTACGGTCGAAAGCATTAACCAGAATTTGATCTCTTATCCACCCGTTTTTCCCGGTTCAAATCAGGAAAGGTGGTTTTACTCTGGGCACTATACGGCACTATATGGCGTTATATTGGGGGGTTCCTCCTATATAGGACTATATAGCCTCATAGCGAGGATACATTTTTCTGATCTTGAAATAGTCGCTTACCAGGAATACTATGTTCCTTCCCAAAATGCTGACTGACTATTGTCCTAGGCCGGTTGTGGGACAGCCGTCCCGTCTGTGTACATCCTGCAGAACCTATTTTCTGGTCTGCCCCACGGGAAGGAAACACACCTCCATTTGCAGGACTATAACGCCATAGTCTTTGAGCTCCTTACGCTTCCCAATCTCATCCTTGCTTGGTGTATGCTCTACTTTATATTTTATCCATGTTCTATCTCATTCGTAAACTAGACATGTCTCCAGCCTCCAAAGCCTACCGCGATGCAGCGGCACACCCTTCTCCCGATGAGACTCCGTTGCCACCCGCCGACGCTTCCATTCGTGCAGAGATACCGATAACGCTAGAATTAAAGACGGCATTCCTATCATCACTGGAAGCATATGGGATACGGCTACGATTCTTCTCTGGATCGTGGAGTTCCTTTGACCTCCATCAAAGCGGTGGAACGTACGATATCGTCCTCACATCAGAAACTATCTATCGTACGGACAGTGTGGGGTCTTTGATTGATTTGTTGCAATCAGTATCACCCACGGTGGACAGCTTGACGTCCCGACTGTCTATCTCTGACGGAGAGAATAGCTCTCAGTCATACTTGTGTCTGGTTGCAGCTAAAATTTTCTATTTCGGGGTAGGTGGAGGCGTCACAAATTTTGTAGAAGCCGTGGAAGAGAAGGAAGGAAGAGTTGAGACGGTTTGGGAACAGAAAGTGGGCGTTGGACGGAGAATTATGAGAATTCAGTGGTCGTAAGGTGGATGGCAGTCTGTACCCGTACATTTTCAGGCTTTATCCGGTGATACTGCGTGGATTTTGGGTGATGAGCAAATCTGATTACTGAACTTGAAACTGAATGTTCGAAAGCTTGGCAAGATGTGGTTTTGCATAGATGGTAGGATGCGTGGAATGTCACGGACGTCACCATTAACGGCATTCGACTGCCTTCACCCAGCTTGCTTTCTTACTCCCACCATCCTGCTTACGACACTTAATGCGCACTGTCTGGCGACATTAACGACGGTTTTCATGCTGAAGAGGGCCTCAAGGTGCGTATATGCGTACGCTCGCGATACCTAGCAGCTCACAGACACCTCAAGATATTCCTCGAGAATTTGCGACCAGTTCTAGGCCCCTTCATTCTTGAAATTTAAAATGCCTAGAGATCTCGAGGACCTGACTTTCCCACATTCAGCAACGTTGCCAGCGGTTGCGCGAACATGGGCGAGTCATCAGCAATTCGTGGGTTCACCGGACCAGATAGGCCAGAGCGAGGCGCAACCTTCTTCAAGCACGGCTACGCGTCCAGTTCCGATCATACCACAGTCAATGGCACGTCCCACCATGACTCGAAGTATTTCGTCGTCGCACACTACACGCCCACGAGCCAATACCTCGTCCCGTGCAGCGTCTGGTTTTCTGTTCCATACTCAACGAGAGCCCCAATGGTCTGTTTTTGGACAATTGATGGAGAATGAAGGTCAGCTAGGGACTCCAAGCGGCAGCCATCGCACAAGCAGGAAGAGCAATACCCCTCGCTCCTACATCAGTCGAGACACCAGTCCTTCGTCACGGCAGAGTTTCATAGATTCCAACAATCCTGTCGAAGTTCAGTCTCCTGTTGCGGAAGAGGATTACCCCAATTTCCCTGCCACTCATCATAGCGACTCTGATGATGATTCGGGTTCAGACGAATACGACTCCGACGAAGAGGATTCCACATCCACAATCACCACGAATCGTCTTTCCTCATCTGATACACCCGTACCAACTCGAAAATGGTACACAATACCCACTATACCATTACTATACCGTAATATCTTTAAATGTGCATTGGCATACGTCCTTGCCTCCCTTTTCACCTATTCACCCCATCTCTCTGGCCTGATAAGTGATCTTGTAACGTACGGTTCGAATGAGCGCCGACCTCTTCCCAGTGGACATATGGTTGCGACAGTGTGAGTGTATCTCTTTGTTTTAGGCTCTGTTTGCTGATCTTCTATGTAGCGCCGTCTATTTCAACCCCGCAAAGACCACGGGCAGTATGATCGAAGCGGATATATTCTGTATCTTTGGCTTGTTTTACGCAGCATTCGTCTCCCTGACTAGTATGTCCCTGTTCTGGTGGCTTGAGCTCAAACCTGGCTGGGAATGGCTTGCTGATACATTCGTTATCCTTTGGATCGGTGTCAGTATGAGTATCTTGGCTTGGCTGAAAGTCTGGATGGTATGCCGTTCAGTCTCATGTCTACAGTACCTAACTGACCATATGAGTATTAGGCTAATCCCCAATTCAACACGGGTGAGCATGTGACTTGCAGTCCTACGAGGATTGAGTCTCACTGAAATCTAGCCTGCAGCATGATTGTCATCCTCCTTTTCATCGTGTACGTGTGATACCAAGATTTTATCGCTCGACTGACGAGAATATGCAGGCTTATCAAAGAGGGTGGCTTGCAGACACTTCTTCAAGTGTCCTTCATCGTTTTTTGTGGTATCGTAATCTCCAATCTCGTTTGCTTCTTCATCTGGCCTCAGTCTGCTACCACTAATCTGCAAACGAACATGACGAAAACCCTTGACTCCTTCTCCACCCTTCTGGATATGCTGACAAACACATTCTTACTAGAAGAATCACCCCACCATCCCAGTCAAGAGAAGATCCAGCGCGCCGTCGAAAATCACCAAAACAGTTTTACGAGCCTCAAGAAGAATCTCAAAGAAGCCAAAAGTGAATGGCAGTTTTCGGGGCAAGTCAAGCTTCCCGCTTCTGGAACAGGAAATGGTCGTGCACTTCCGGTATCAACGAAGGGTGATCAGAGGAGGAAGGCATACGAAGATGCCGTTGATTGTCTCAATCGCCTCGCTCAGCACCTCAATGGTTTGAGGAGCGGGACACGGCTGCAATACGATCTAATCAAGGCTGGTGTTGTCAAGCGAAGAAGACACCATAGCAGGCGGAACGGGAACGGCAAGAATCAAATATTGGATGGTGATAGTGCCGAAGACGACGAGGAGACTGCGATGCTGAAAGCTGCGGCAGTGATGTTTGGCGATCTCGTGGATGATTTGGGACCGCCACTGAAAGCACTATCGGTAAGTCAGCTTTAATCAAGTTTCGTTCGCCAGCTGAGTTATCATGCCTAGTCGACGTGTACATCATCACTGAAGCGTTTGCGGGAGTCAGTAGTCAAGTCCCGTGTACGTGAAAATGCGGCGACTGATGCGATTCAGCCGCATGAATTCTTGGAGTTGATTGACGGGATCGAAAGGGCTTTGATGCGCTTCGAGAGCACGTCGAACCATGCCGTCATGCGGCTATATAGGAAGAGTGACTTATCTCATGCCAATGCGGAAGACACGGGAGGTTTGAGCGCAAGTAGAGCCAGTATCATTTCCGGGACAGGGGACAAGGAGAACCTCATGCTTACTGCGTCAGATAACGAGCACATCTTTTTGGTGTACTTGTGAGCATCCGGCGTCTTCTGATGGTTTGCTTTACTTCTGTTGACGCGCGTTACAGCTTTATCTTCACCTTGCAGGAGTTTTCTACGGAGCTGATTTCTCTCGTCGATGCCGTGGAAAGGATCTACGCTCTGGAGCAGCAGCACGTGAACTGGAGAGGGTACTGGCACTTGGCATATATTTCAGTCAAGACACGATTAGCAACATTGGTTACGTGGTCTAAGTCAGAGAGCGTTCATGGCGGAAGGAAGAGGAGGTCTACCCTGAAACGAAGGATATGTAGGACACCTCCTATCTCTTTTGATGGCCATTCTGACGATTATTATAAGCTTCGTACATCACTGGCGCCGGGGAGACGCGCAGACGACCCTCTTTCCCTAAAGTACAACCTCATGCGCCCAACACGGTTCTTACGCCCGCTCGAAGTAACTTGAATTTCATCGGCCGGATGAAGCAGGGACTGTGGGCTATTGGGACGCGAATGACAGAAAGAGACGCCAAGTTCGCTGTTAAGACGGGTATGGCAACTGCTTTGCTCTCTGCACCTGCCTTTTTCGACGCAACCCGGCCTATCTTTCTTGAGTATTATGGTGATTGGGCGCTTATTTCGGTAGGCTGTTTCCCCTTGCCGTTGCTTCGGTGCGGGCCTAACCTGCACATAGTTCTTTATTGTCATTTCGCCTACCATTGGTGCGGTGAGTATCCCCTCTCATGCTGCTTTATCCCAACTGACATTCATACGTGTGCGTTATAGACCAACCTCCTCAGTTTTAATCGTGTACTGTGGACTTTGTGAGTGCATGCCCTTTTCATGTGCTTCGTTGTCCCATGCTATTTACAGGGTCGGAGCGGCTGTCGCGGCAGTGACATACTCACTATTCCCAGAAGATGCAGTTGCTCTCGTGATATTCGGCGCGTTCTACTCACTTCCGTGCTTCTACGTCATCGTTTCGAGACCAGTACATCTCTCTGCTTCTCGCTTTGCGCTGCTCACGTATAATCTGACTTGTTTGTATTGGTGAGTAGTGCAATATTTGTTTGTCCTGTATTGCTAAATTGTAGTGTAGCTACAATATACGGCAAAGAGATGTATCGGTAGTCTCCGTCGCGTGGCATCGTGCTCTGGCTGTCATCGCAGGGGTGCTCTACGCTGCTTTCGTTGCACGATTTTGGTGGCCGTCTGAGGCTAGGCGTGAGCTCAGCAAGGCGTTAGGAGAGTATGTCTCGAAGACAACATATCGGAAAAGGACGCCGCTGATGTTTGAGGTAGATTCTGTTTGAACATTGGATGGCTGTACACTAGACTCGTCGCGGCAAATTCGTTTGCCCCGGAATATCGCGAAGATTCTGATGACGACGACTCACATGCAGCCTCCTCTGAGGATGTTGCGCTGCTTGGATCTGATCGTACGTCTGGTCGTACGACGCTGAACAATTCTATTCGGGAGTTTATGGCTATGTGAGTGTGTTGTCACTGTTGATGAATCTCTTCTCAAGAGCCTTCAGGGAACTCCATTTGCAGATCAAGTTGATAGAGCTGCAAGGACTCTTAGCCCAGACACAGCATGAACCTCGATTGAAGGGACCTTTCCCCGTAAAGCTGTACCGTGGGATATTGACCAGCCTACAAACGATCATGGACCGATTGCATAGTATGCGTTGTGTTACAACTCGTGAGGAATGGTACACGGCAAGTGGAAAAAACGCAAAATACTAGCAGCGAGTATTGACGCTTCTGTTCTCACAGAGTGTTCGTCAAGATTTCATAGTCCCGGTCAACAAGGAGCGACGTGAAATGGTCGGAAACATCATCCTGTACTTTTCAACGTTAGCTTCAGCGTTCCGACTAAAAGCTCCTTTGCCTCCGTATCTTCCTCCTGCAGAGAAGTCTCGAGAACAATTGGTGCGCTGTCCTCCTGTTTTATACGGCAATTTTTGACGTTCCTTGAAACAGGTGGATGCTATCAGGAGACTTGAGGTTGTTCGAAATCGCGATGTCAAAGGTTCAAGGCAGCTGCTTTTCTTTGCATATGCTTTGACGATGAAAGGGGTTACTCAAGAACTGGAGTCGTTGGGGCGTACTCTCCAGGATGCGTTTGGAGTCATAGGACAGACACCAGAGGAATTTGAAACTCTTTTCATGGATGAGGAGGGGAGTCGCAGAATTAGCTATGCTGCCTAGGATACTTATTGATGGTTAATGGTCACTGACTTGAGCGGAGGTGCTCAACAGGGACTTTTTCTTTCTTTTAACGTATGTTATAGCATTTTACAATGTACGGTTCGCGCTAGGTAGCAGTAGGCGTGTCGTCGAATTATCTGTCGTATGGACAAGACCACGTGATCAGATTTTCTGGTGGATTGGAGGCTGCTGGACCAACGTCGACCTGTCTTCCCACCATTTCGTGCATATTTCCTCTCCAAGGTATTTCTGCGCTTGACCTGGAAATTTCCTGAAAGTCAACAAGTTGAGAACAATTTTGCAACTGTGTACGCCGCTGCGACGCTGCCTTGTCTTGGAGATCAAATCTTACTACGCTATGGAAAAAAACCAGAAGGATCAGGAACGGGAAATAAATTGTCTGTTGGAGTAGCACGGTCACAAAATTTGTCGCTAACTGCCTCGTAGTGTTACTCCGACGGGCCAAGGAGAGTACTGAGAAGGGTTCTCCGGTGAGTTGCCTCGTAGTTACCTCAGACTTGAGCTGATGGTATGATAGCCCAGGAAGGCTGCTCTTCAGAAGCTTATCGACATGTCCCATTCCTCCAGCGCTTACTTCAAGATTCTTGCCGCCCAGAACATCAAATTTTTCTTCGCCGACTTTCCTGAGCTCGAAGAGGATGCCATCAATGCGGTGTACGATATCTGTGAAGATCAGTCTAGCAAGGTACGTCTCAGTACAATTTTAAGCATTGACGCGTTCATATGAGAGGTCAGGTTAGAAAGGAAGGGTACCTCGCAATTACGGGACTCTCAGCGGCTGATAACGACTGGGTGAAACGAAATACGGACGTGTTGTTGCAGTTGCTTCAAAGTGGTAGCTATTGCTTCTTTTTCCAAAGTCTGCGTTGCTTTATCTCACGATTTCCAGAGGAGCCGGAAGAAGTTGCTGTAATCAAGACCGCTTTAAGGGAACACCTAGTCATGGCGCCTTCCGTTACCCTTGGCGTATTATTTGACCAAATCGTTCCCGCTGACGACAGTATGGACGAAGAGGAAATGGCCATACGGGAACGGTTACGTGGGCTTGTGCTCGCGTTTATGACGAACGAAGCCAAGGAAACTATCAATCAAAATCCCAAGCTCAATAATCAATTCGCGGATGGACTTACGCTTGTATGTTGTCATTGTCATCTTCCCTCTTCCGTTACCCATTTCACCAGGCTATACCGCGATTGGCTGATAACGAAGCGGCATCATTTATTCGAGAACACATACTCCCTTTGTCTATGTTTAGCTCGCGCTCTCGTCAGGGGAATCTCCTCCTACAAGCCGTGATACGGAAACTTGAGGCATCGGACTTCAAGCGCTCCCCCCTGTCCACAACGACAAGATCCTATCTCAGTTTGGCCCATCATCTTGCTGTCGACAAGATTGCTTCTCCTCTGGACCTTCTCAGATTTTACTATGGCTCCCTGACTTCAAAAATAACACTGATGAGATTATCCCAAGATGATCAGACACTAGTACTCTGTCAATTGGCCGAAATTCTGGCAGCGTGCGAAGAAGATCTCAAAAACTCCCGACCACGGGAACGAGAACAGCTACAAAAGCAGGTTTATGCCATCGTTGATGTTTCCCCCATCTTTTTCGAGGTCATATCTTTGCTTAAATGGGTGTCTTTTTTCTCACTTGTTCTTTTCATAGCGTTTAAGCGGTTCCATCGACTCAAATGAGCGATCGAGGAAGGCCTGCGAGCTGCTGTTGAATTCATGTATACAAGTAAGTACCTTTGATGCATCTTTTCCTTCTCTGAATGTACTTGGCAGCGTAAAGCGCAGCAAGAATGGGCTGTGCCCACATCAATTAGTTCAGCTGTTCAAGCCTTGTCGGCCAAGACCTCAAATCAGGCACTTCAATTACTTATTAGGGTTCGCAGTGGGCCACTTTTCATTGCTGTCGCTTGTGTCCGACATCCCCTCTTCTGTTTCATCAGTCTCTAGCATCCACAGTGGTCCCGACCTCCACCGCCACTACCGGTCCATCCAATGTTACAAATATATCGGCGGCAACGAGGCCAGCCGCCCGGGCATCAGTAGATGTATCACGCAAAATGAGGATATCCAGTCGAGATGCCGACCATATAATGAACGACGCATCCCCCCCAGCCAATCCAAGCAAACGCAATTCCCCCCGTGAGGAGCCGTCAAGGTACCAAAAAAGGTTTAAGACGGGGAATGGACCCGGATTATCACTACTGAACCGTTTAGCTGATTCTGCATCGCACTTGCCTGGGGAACCAATTGAACGGAAACCAAGTGCTGGCCGCACTCCGCAGCAGCGACCACCAGATAACAGCATGGATGTTGATGGTCCTCCCGAAGGTGGCTACAGTATTAAAGGTGCCGCCAAGATGGAATCGGCGAGCTCTGTGGGGACGGATCGACAGCAACCACGACGTCCGCCCTCACTCATCGATCGTTTAGAGTCAGAAAGAAACAACGTATCTGGGATGGGAGATACATTCGGGAGTCGCGGCAAGCAGAAGCGTTGGTAAAGCATATGACTCTCACTGCCTTTCTATGGCGCCGAGTAGATTGATACTAGTAGCATGTTTTTGTATGCCTGTGTGGGAAGGGAACTGCTGCGGATCAGTATTTGGTGAAACGGTGGGATAGGCGACATTCGCCTCTTCATCCGTTTCGGTGATGATATCTACCAACACGACAGCAGAAGGAGATAATTTGTAGTAAGGTCGTTCGATCATGAATGTATATAAACCGATCTGACCGATGACAGCACGTCAGTCAATCTGATGCGCCGTATATAATGTGGCACATAATGTGGGTCCGTACTCATGCATTTCCCTCCTATTGCTCTCCTGCTCACCTTAGTTGGTGCAGCAGTTGCTATACCTCAAAATGTGCCTTTTTCTTTACTTCGATCGCGCTCGTCGCTGAGATGCTTGTCAGAAACTTGAGGCTAGACAGTCGTCTGTAACCGGAGACTCACAATGCGGTACTGTAAGTGTCTTTTTGTCTAGAGGCTCTCCGCTTCTCCTAAGTATGACCTTTCAGGCCATGTGTGTCGAAGCCACGGTGAACGGAACCTCCATACAATGTTGGATCTTTCTTTTCATCATTGTTACGTGAGAATAATTGTTGTTCCACAGATGTTCTATCCAGTACGGAAACCGTTGGATGGATGGGAATGTAAGTCTCCTGTGTGTTGAGTTTGTAGCCATCTCATCGACA
Organism: Guyanagaster necrorhizus; assembly: GCF_019112545.1. Classification (NCBI taxonomy): domain Eukaryota; kingdom Fungi; phylum Basidiomycota; class Agaricomycetes; order Agaricales; family Physalacriaceae; genus Guyanagaster; species Guyanagaster necrorhizus. The sequence goes on from NW_025064950.1 coordinate 125,095, forward strand.
TCGTTATTATCAGGGGGTTTGGTACGCAAATGTCAGGCTCCCCAATGGTCATCATGTGGTCCAACACCGATGGAACCATAACGGTGTCCCAACGGGAGGCTAGCGGTCATACAATGCCCCAGGTAGTTAGTAATCCCGCCCAGGTCGCAACCTTGGCGGAGAGCGCCAGCACTGTAAGCGCCGTCCACAGACCCTGTTCGCTGTTAAGTAAATCACGTTCTTCCAGACTTCGGGGTCAGAAACCAAATTCGCCTTTACCGTCGATGTTGGTCGTGTTCCTCCTCAATCTTTGCCGAACCCGCTTATCTATTTCTTCCTCTTCTAGGCGAATGGTGACACGACTCAAAATGTCATCTACGCTATCGGAAGTACCAATCCTGGATCTTCTAGTGCGAGCGCTACTATTCAGCAACATTTTGACGATGGTACCTTTCAATTAAACTTGGCGGGAACTTTGTCTGCGACGTCTACTGGTTCTGCATCATCCTCGGGAAGCACATCTGGGACTAGTAGTTCGGGAACCCGGCCAATTAGTATCCCATTGCTGCCGTACCAGCGCATGATTGTAGCCCACGCCATCCTCTGTGTCGTCGGTTTCTTGTTTTTCCTTCCCTTCGGATCATTACTTGCGCGGTATGTTAGAACATTTACGCCGAAGTGGTACACCGGACATTGGATATCCCAGTTTGCAATCTGTAAGTTGAATCATAATTGCCTTCTACCTCTCTTCTAAGATCTTCCACTTTAGCTGGTTCTCTAATCATTATTGGATTTGCCCTTGGGGTACAGAGCGTGACTTCTGCCGGTGCACTTCACTTAGATGATAATCACAAGGTATGCCTCGTTGTCGATGATCCGTTTCAATGTTTTGACATACAATCTTCATAGCAATGGGGCGTGGCCATATTTGTGATATACTGGGTCCAATGCGCTTTAGGCGCGTTCATTCATTGGGTTAAGCCCAAGAGGCCCGCTGGTCGGCCACTGCAAAATTACTTCCACGCTGTCTTTGGGCTGTTCATCATTGCCTTGGCGTTCTATCAAGTTCGGACGGGATATAAAACTGAATGGCCAAGTGCCACCGGACGCGGTGATATAGCTAAAGGTGCTGACATTGTTTGGTACATCTGGGTGGTGGTATGTTCCTTGTGATTCATTTATCAGTATGATTCATATCTGCCGTTCCAAATCAGGTGGTACCTTTGTTGTACTTTGCCGGGCTAGCGTTCCTTCCAAAACAATATAGACAAGAAGCAGCAGCAAAAGGTAGGGAAAATCGTTTACTTGAATATGAATTCGATATGTCAGATGTGCAACATCGATACCGTAACTGATGCTATGATACCTGTTTTTCTTTCCTACTTACCCGTCGGTTTTTCTTACGTGTTTTTTCTTAGGCAGGTACAAATGATCACAGATCTTCGGCTTCCCGCTTCCACGCATTCAAGCCGCGATAGCGGTTTCTTTGTATTTTCCTAGCGTATTATTTGGAATTTTTATATATGTTGTGTTTATCAGTAGATTCCCCTGTCCCGATCGAAGGTTACTATGTACAAGACGAACTATGTGTACCAGTCAGAACTAGTACAGTATGTACAGTTGGTAGAGTCTCGGATGGCCGCGGTGGGAGCACCATCAACGTTTCCGACTTTCTATCGTATTTTACAATTCTAATACGATGATCGCGCTGGTGCAGAAATGAGCTGAAGACGATGTAAATCAGTGCACGATATCATACGCTACAACCCCAAAATCCAGGTATTTCCGTGCCGGGAATTGCGTGAACACCGGTGAATTACCTGTACAGGGAATACCACATACCTCAAACTACATGGAAATGCATTATGAATAACAAGATATCCGTAAGCGCAGGTCAACAGAAAAAGGCACACAAGAGTGAAAAGGGACCCGATCACGTGAGATGTTCGGTTACAGGTCCGAATCGTAAAGTTGAACTTGCTCCATTGCCACTGAACGGCACGACGACCGTCGTCTTCCTCTTTCAACGACGCCCCACCACGAAGGATTATACCACTGACTGTGATATGTCTTCCCTGAATTTCAATGTCTCGCGCGCTGCAGAATGGCCCACTGAAATACAGCATTTGGCGTGCTTACTTGACTCTCCAATCCCATCACGACTTGCCAATGGCCCATACCCACCTGTCTCTTCTCGAGCGTCTCCGTTACTCGAGGAACTCGAAAGTATCCTAGAATGTTCACCAGAACATCTCACAGATTCCTCCTCGGAAGTACTAGATATTTTGGATCTACTGCTTTCGACTGTTGGCGCGCTCAAAGTTCTCGCCGGCGGTTCGAAGGATGATTCTAGACAGTCAACGATACCATTCTGGTCCCTTCTTATACGTTCGCTTTCATTTATGTGCTATGATAAATCATATATAATGTGGGTGCGTTTGAATGGAATCAATTGATCTATTTCCTAACGAAATACTTTGGCAGGCAAGATGCTACATTCGTTCGACCACGATTATCACATTCCTCGAATAGGACGGTGGATGGACATGCTTCATTGCTAATATCTCATATCGTTGAAGATATTCAACGGCCGAGGCCAATTGTAGACGATGAAGCTTCGGGGCACGTTTCTATCATGAAAGCGGAACGCTCAAACGAACCATCGCAGGAAGAATACGACTCTGAAACTTCCTATGATGACGAATCATCCTCCGATAGTGACACCAGCTATGAACGCACGGAGGCTTCAACGGATCCGACGTCTGCCCAGTCATCTTACGTTCCCCTTGATGCCCACATCCTCGCCTACTGGCGACACCCGAACTCTGTTGTTCTCCCGTACCTTTGTGTCACGGATGAAGACGACATTTTCAGCCTAATGAGCGGTGTTGTTTATCAGCGTTCTACTTGGGGAATTGCTGGGCCTGTTATTGGAATTATTCTGTCGAAAACAGGGTTCATAGGCCGGGTGGTCTTCGGTTGGCTTGACAATGTATGCGTGGACCCTGATCTAGTGTGTCAGCTTCTCCTGACTCATTAGCGCCACTGAATAAATTTGAATAGCCCGCAATTCATTTTGCGCATGCAGATGGGACGTGTATAGACCCTTCATTAGGAGTGTACGACCTCACTGATGCTGTTAGTGTTCTCAAATTTGCACAATTCATCATCGGCCTCCGGGCGCATGTCGAGGGAATCGTTGCCCAATGCGGAGCTCCGACGTTCAAACGACTTCCGTGGAGATCAGATACTATCGATGATGACGATTCCGGTTCCGAAGAAGAACAATGGGAACAAAGGATTGTTTGTTGGCGAAATACGGTGGAAAGATGGTGGGAGTCACTTCATTTGGCCTTAACGTTGTCCCTCATCTATTTAAACAGTGACGCCGACCACACAGCACCTTCCGATCCTTCATCAACTCACTGCTGTTCATACAACATGGTTGACTCCAAAAAGCCTATTACGCGGGCCTCGTCGAAGGCTACGTCTGGCCGTCCGAGGCGCTCGATGTCTGCAGACAGCAAACGCGAACCTCCTCCAGCGGAGCCTACACCATTTTTACCCGATATCGATGTCACATATCCTCGCGAGCCTTCCCTAGGAGCTACGGGTTTGAAGACCTCGTCAGATAAAGCGTCAGCTCAGCCTGAAGAACGTGGACGACAACAGTGAATCTAGACTGCTCATGCTTCATTCGATTTCCTCTAACTCTTTTTCAGAACAACGTCGGATGGTGATTCTTCTAATAATGGAAAGACTGGTAAGCGTTCGAAGAGCGCAGATGCCTTGTCTTGTTCAGCGTAGGCCTTCTATTTTGGTTGCTTTAAACTACCCGTTCTGATATCCCGTTCCCACCAGGTTAGGTGCGAAGTCCTTGGCTGGCATATCCCCTTCTGCAAAGCTTTCTTTCTCAAGCTATGCACACGACCGCAAAATCATCAGTTTGACCAATGTACACCTGAACACAGATTCTAACCTCGGTCTTACTGTTTCGAAGGACGTTGACGCTTCGGAAATCAATGAGATGCTCGGATTTTATGACAAAATGACCCAGTATATGAAGCCACCTATCGCTGAGGTAAGTGTATTTCGTGGCTACCTATACTTCGTATCACTTAACCATAGTAGCATGGACTGCCTGTCGTTGACAAACGGGTTCAGAGTGTGCGGGAACATTTCCTCTTACAAGCAAGGAAATGTCCTGACGGCGAAAACACTTTGGAACTTCCTCAAAAATTCTGGGAAATCATCTCCGGTTGCTTTTCGTCTATCTTGTGGGCATCTGTTGGCGGATACTCAAAAGAGAAGGGCGGTAAATCTCACAATGAAGCTGAGGCCCGCCATGAGTGGGACATCCTTCTTAATCTTGGCTTTGTGGACTCCCATGAGTTGGCCTCCGGAAGAGTGGTGTAAGTCCTTTGCAACGATTGAATGTTTTGTGTTTACTCTCTTCTCAGATTTGAAAGGGCGCTTTCTCTGTCTCGGAATGTTGCCTCGGATCTGGCGAAATCGTCTGCCCCGTTCAATGGCAAAGAATTTAAGGATCTCGCCAAAGAATTGGAACACATCATGGCATATGCTTTTCAAATGGTGCTTCCTCGCAGCAGCTCCGATCCAACCTTATTCCTTCAGACTAACGAAGTTCTTATTGCTGCTTTCAATCATAGACGCGCCGTCTCAGCTCTCTTTGCGAATCCAGCAGCAGCAGGGAGCGCCATTTTAAAGCGTGCTGGAGATGAACCTGAGCTGGGCATTGTCGATGCGATCCTGACAATGCCGCTCGACCACGTTCGGAAAATCCCGGAGCCCCTTGTTCGTGTTGCAGAAACCCGCGAAACTGTCAACGCTGCTCGGGCCCTCAATCCAGATAACATCGTTGAGCCCAGCGATGACCATGTCTCTGAAGAACCGTCTTCGAATGCAAAGCGTCACGCTAAAAAATCCAGCTCTCGACCTGCTTCAACCCGAACGAGGTCGATGTCCACTCGAATGGTTGCAATCGAGGAAGAGACGGAAGCCGCCCCTCAAACACAACTCAGTGATGAGGCGAAGAAGGCCGATGCGAAAGTCAATGCTCCGGTAATCAAGGCGGAAGGCTTGATGCACCCATTTGCGGTGACGTGCTCCGTGACCAAATCAGCACCCAAGATGGTATTCCCACCTGGGGTGGTGATGGATGTCAAGGAGCTGCTCACTAAGCTTCTCTTGGCCGTTTTAGTTGCCGAATACAAGAAGCCTACGCAGACTTACGCGAAGGCCGTCGTGCAAGCAAAAATGTACGCAGAAGCGTCTGTCAGGTATCTTGCAAGTCTGGGAGTGACCAAACAAGCTGTTTTCGCATTGGCGACAGATGGCGTTGAAGGAGCTGTACTTATGGCTTGGTGCTCGAGCGACTCCGAAGTAAGTTCTTTTATTTTGCTACAGTGCTGATGTTTAATTTATCTCATCTTAGACCGTCTACATCGTTGAGCGCAATGTTCAAACATTCAACATTTCCTCACCCATCGAGGTTTACCATTTTGTCACGGTCCTTCTGCGTCTACGAGAATATGGGGATACGGCGCTGAAGGATGCAGTCTTGAAAGCATTAGAAGCGGATGAATTCCGACAAAAGAGCTGGAGTAAAACGGCACAGTTTAATAGGATGGAATGAGATTGCATTGACTGGTATTTACGAAAAGCATTCTTTGCTTTGATTGGTTGTATCCACATGCTTTCTACTTGCTATCGCTAATTTATCTGCTATATACTGTGTAATTATGATATAAACTTCCACACTTCGCCAAGTACTCCCTAGTTGCAATGCTTTTCCGCTGAACGCCCGCCTTGTAGGAAAGTACACGCTGTTTTCAGCTCAAATGATGGCGACGGTGCTGCATCCCGACTCGCAGCTCAGCAATAGGCATGAATATTCTGCATTCCTGCATTATCAAAGTTGACCATTTGACTCTCAACAGCTGGGCAAGAATGAAAACGTTGGGTAAGGTCGTGCAGACCCTGGCGCCTTCGACTGCCGGCCCCTCTGTCTGCAATCAATGGTACAGCCGCATGAGAAGCAGCGGAAACGTGGTCAGCTATACATTTCCCCTTAACTTCCGGTCCGATCCACGGCCACCTCCGGACCTGATTCTCTTTTTAAGTTTCACCAATGTCGGTTGTGGACATCCTCTAGAACCTCCCATTCGGCGGTATTGCTTGAAGTGCGCAAACGCCTTTCTGTGACCCTCGCAATTTTGGAGTCTGGACTTCGGAAAATCTAAACAATGTGTGCGCAAAACTGCGACTCGGAAAATACTTGGCGAACCGTAGACGAGGATTAGTTGCATGGCATCGTGATAATAACCACCGTGCGTTTTACGTTGGTATATGAATCATGAACAGAACTCGTATGTTTTTTAACAATTAATGTCAGTGGTCTGATCAAGTTTTTATTCCAGTCGTCTGCCAACTTACGACAACGTTGAACGTTGAACGTTGAGCGATCGACCAGAGTGCTAAGCAATTATCGTGTACTTTGTGTTCAAATGTTTTTGAAACAGGAATAGGAAGAAAGGTTACGATGGATAGGCAGGTAAGCATAGTTCGGATGTATATTGATGAGGGTGCTCATGTCAATACGCCGGGTACATACACTAACACCATGCCATTTTTTAAAAATTTCAAGTAGATCCATGGTGCTAGTATGGAAAATGCAATAGGCGTAGTCGGAGTAGACGATCACAAAAGGGATTGTGCCTTTGACTATAATCGCTGCCAAAATAATAAGGCAAAAAATCATACCGGGATTTGACGATTACAGAGCCCATATATAATCGTAGCCATAATCGTCCGTGATTGCCTACTTTGACTGCCACTGTCATCATGTCTCTGGCGGGAAAAGTTTGTAGTTGTCTCTAATCGAACGTCTCGATGACTGACCTTTCACCAGGTCGCCATCGTTACCAGTTCTTCCAGCGGAATTGGGCTCGCCACCACCCAAGTGCTTCTCGGAGATGGATGCTTAGTTCTCGGTGTTGATCTGCATCCCAATGATGTTTACATGGATTTACCAACGTTCTCTTTCTACGAAGGCAATATTGCTGACCCTCTTACCCTCCCGCCGCCATTATCGCGGCCAGCAAAGAGGCACTCCCTGAATCCGGTGGGGTGGATATACTCGTGAATGACGCCGGGATCATGGATAATAATGGCGGCGTAGACGCGCTTAAGGACGGGGTGTAGGAGCGGGTCATTACAGTGAGCTTGACCGGTCTGGTTAGGTTGATGGGAGAGGTAGTGAAAGTGATGAAAGAGAAGGGCGACGGAACAATCGTGAATGTCGCGAGCAAAGCCGGCATAAGCGGCGCTGCAGCTGGTGTCGCTTATACCGCGAGTAAACATGGACTCGTACGTGCGACTTGTTTGTTTGAGTTCCACGTTGATTGAAGTTTTATCCTTTAGGTCGGCGCGACGACGAATACCGCCTGGCACTATAAAGAGGACGGCATAAGATGCAACGCCATAATGCCTGGGGGTCCATATTCACGCCGCTTGATATTCATTGCCTCTGATAACGTTCTCTTTCGCATCAGGCGTGGCCACGAATATTGGCAGCACCTTATATGATATGGATATTGCGTCCAGTATGAGAATCAAGTCAGTACAGATATACTCTCATATGTGTATCATCCTGAGCATGATTTAGACCTGTACTCGACGTTCATATGAACGCCGTTACGAGCGAAGGGATCGCAGCACCGGAAACAATTGCGCAAGTCATAGTCTTCCTTGCCTCTGACTCGAGCAAAGGTATCAGCGGTACTATACTGCCTGGAGTACAATATAGTAATACGTCTGTCTTATGGATTTGACCAAGCAATCTATCCTTCCAAGGGTCCAGACGCATGTTGACGAAAAGTGTACCTGTGTTTATTTCACGTCCATCATAGCTTCCTGAAGCTTCAAGACTTGCAGAATCAGAAGGTGATTGCCTCCAATGCCGGCACAGCGTGATTCCAGGGGTGATTGTTGGTCCATGGATTTATAGTCGCAGGTAGGTGGTACTTATTAGATGTGGCTTTACCGTCCGAGACGTGAAGCGATGCTCAGGATCATAGGAACGTCTTCAGACCCAATGGGTCGGTGCTAACTGTGATTGCACCATACATCGTTTTCGAGCGGGATCAGCAGCGATACTGGTATCATCTGCTGCAACCACTGCCACGCTACTATTACTACCGCTGCGTGTTTCTCGCCGAAAAAGTCTGTGGATGTTCTAATAGTTCTTCTTGCCGACTGAGTGTTCTTCACCAGGTAGATATTATCACTGGCTCTTTCAGCAGAGACAGGCTCACCTATCTAAGCGTGTGCATAAAGTAGTAAGAACAACGTTATGAGAACTCAGTCGGCACAGTAAAAGGTGAAATGACTGAGGATGTGGTAGTAACTACGAGGTATATGTATGGGCGGTATGAAGTATAGGAGGTCGGGAAATGAAATATGGGTAAGTAGGCGGGAAAGAATCGGGTGCACGTGTCTCGTTCGACAGTGCAGGAGCGTATCAAAGGGCTGGATTTGACGACGCCAGTGAAGTTGATGCAAGAAGCGACGGATTGTGATGAAGCAAAGGGTTACGAGGTTGCTGCATGTAAAGCGGGGGATAAGCGGAAGTTGTCAGAGTGCCAGGAGGTCGGTTATAACACTCCATTCCGGCTCATATATACTGACAATTGTGATCTTTTCAGGTACCGTGACAAAAATGCATGCATATATACCGTGCGCCCTTCGCCCATTATGAGGCGTGCTGTGGGCATCAGTCTAGATTTCCATCACTGCGACAATATCATGAACACCTAGTAAAGAGGTTACATCACCGAAGTCAGTACATGTACAGATTTCTATATCTTGACGGCTCATTTTAAACCCTGGGCATGATTTAGGCTTCCAATTCTAGCAAGGTAGGAAGAATACTATACTGCCAGTTGAAAGCTTGAATGGTTGGGATCCAAGCCAGTCATTTCACTCTTAGGATTTAGGTTTCATTGTCCATATTGAGTATTACTTCTTATCTTCCAGAGCGATGCATTGATGTTTTTCGGTTTAAGTTCCCCACTTCCTGCAGAAGGCGGTGTCCGACAAACAAGACTGTGGTTCCTACTGCGGATTTGTTACTGCAGCCCTCTGATTGGACAGTGTGTTTGATCAAGACTGCATGATTGACCCTGATCCGCTGTCTTTGCAACGTGTTAGTGGCCAGACATCCCTATATAAACTCTGTAAGTCAGCATTTTTTTAACTCTTGCACTAATGTATCTTCCTCGTGTTACACCGTTACTGACGCTCTGTGGCCTGGTTGTCGCCGTGCAGTCTTCAAACGTATGTCGTTCCCCTGTCTCAGTCAACATGCGCACTGAGATTCAAGATAGTCCTCGTCGGTGACCGGAGATTCACGATGCGGCCAAGTATATACCTTCCACCTACTTTCCCTCCGTCCAACTAATGGTCGTCCGTAGTACATGTGTGTCAAGGCGACCGTGAACGAAACTACGGTGCAATGTTCGGCCCTTGCTTCCTGGGGCCCTGTCCTGTAACAACTAATTGGGGTACGTTTAGATGCTTTATCGAGCACGGGTTCCCGCACCGCGGGGTGGATGGGCATGTATGTCTTCGTTCATTCCTTATGGTGATCTTCGTTTGCTTATAGCCGACAAATAGAGGATTCGGGAGCCAGATGGACAACACGCAAATGGTCATCATGTGGTCCAACAGCGATGGATCCATAACGTTATCTCAACGCCTGGGAGACGGCCATAATCTGCCGCGGGTCGACAGCAGCCCTGACCGAGTCGCAACCCTCGTCGAAGCTGAAAGTTCTGTACGTACCTTCACAAGACGTCTTGTATCGCTTTTCATTTATTTTCTTCCAGACGTTGACATCAAATACTACATTCACATTTACTGTCGACGTATGCTACACTCTCCCCCCTTTTTAGCGCGTGTGTACTGACAAGGAGGCTCCTAGACAACGAATGCTACGACGCAAAGAATAATTTTTGGATTTGGATCCACCAATCCTGGATCCTCTAGCGTTGACGCTGACCTTGCCGAGCATATTAGTTATGGCAGTTTCGACCTGAATCTAAACGGAAACATAACCTCCCGTGATCCTCTAGAGTCTTACGAACGCATGCTTATCGCGCATGCCATCCTTTGCATTCTGGGCTTTCTTCTATTTCTACCCTTTGGGTCTTTACTTGCCCGATATCTCAGAACATTTACTCCAAAATGGTACACAGGCCACTGGATTTCTCAATTTGCTCTCGGCAAGTCTTCAAAGACTCGTTTCGACAATCATCTTATAACACGTGCTTTTAGCGGGACCTCTCATTACTGTGGGGTTTGCCTTGGGCGTGCAGGGCGTGAGTTTACAGCATGTACCTCATCTCGACGACGATCACCAAGTGTGTTGTGTTTCATCTCTGTCTCCTTTCTCACTTCTAACGTCACCATTCCCTCAGAAATGGGGGGCCGGTATATTTGTCCTTTACTTGGCGCAATGTGCTATAGGTGCTTTCATTCACTGGGTAAAGCCCAAGAAACGTCTTGGTCGTCCGCCCCAAAATTACTTCCATGCTGTCCTTGGATTGATTGTCATCGGTCTGTCATTCTACCAAGTTAGGACAGGGTATGTGAGCGAATGGCCTAATACTACTGGCCGAGGAACTGTTGCAAACGGTGCGAACATTGTATGGTATATATGGGTTGTGGTGCGTCTTTCAGTTCAAATCATACAGACTGCTCGGTGAACCTTGCCATTCAGTTGTTGCCGGTTTTATACTTGGCCGGGTTGGCGTTTCTACCTAAGCAATATAGACAAGAAGCAAATGCTAGAAAAGAACGGATCAACTCGGACGAGAATCTAATGAACCTCGTTCCACAGCACTATCACGATTGAGTTTGGAGGATATGGAATGTTTTAGATTTCGGCGCTGAAAGTCGGTCGCCATTTGGGTTTCTCGTATGGACTACTCATGTAGAATATAAACCTGTAGATTCTGTTGCTACTATGTCGCGTTTTGCCTGCATTTACCAAAGACAATTTCCGTTACTCATTTTGTTTGAGTCTAACCCCGTGATTCTATGGATTAATGTTGTTGCATGAGACCTTTACTGAGGGCTTCATTTACCTATATCCTAGATCTAAAAATGCTTTGCGGCAGACTTTTTTTGACGAATTTCCTTTTTTTTGACTTCGGGAGCTCCCGTGTGGCTGTGCTTGTCGATCTGTCGCGAACTGGGCCTCGATGAGCCGCCACCTAGAACTCTCTTGGAACTCTCTACTGGCAGACGGCTCGGAACTTTTTCTGGACAGACTGAAGCATATATAGAGCTACGAAAACGAAATAACTGGCTTTTTGAATCCTTAGATGGCTCCGCTACTGTCCAAAATCTTTCCCCGAACCCCCGTAATATCTGATGGAGGACTGGTGAGTCGCTGTGTTGACTCATGAACATAATAAGTATCTCAAGGATGGACTCTAGGGAACTACACTTGAAAATGACTTTCATGTCGATATATCGAATACACCTCTATGGTCCTCACGAGCCGTCGTCGAGCAGCCCGACGTCATGATTCAAGCCCACCTCGCCTTTCTCCGCGCCGGCGCGCAACTCATCCTCACCTCCACGTAAGTTTTTCCACTGTATTAGCATCTCCCAATTGCGTACTTCACGACCGTCAAATTCCCAGGTATCAATCTTCGTTCAGCACGTTCTATCGATCTGGATACAAAAAAGACGAAGCGATCGCGATCATGCGTAAATCTGTGCAGCTAGCCAACGAGGCGCGCAAGATCTTCATTGATAGCGCGCGTCCTGCAGGCTCACACGACGTGCGGATTGGTCTTTCTTTGGGCGCATTCGGTGCGAGCCTGGGTATCGCACACGAATTCGACGGGTACTATCCTCCTCCATATGGACCTCGGGCGTACACAGAAGGAGACAATCTCAACTCGTACAGTCCAGATGAGACTGAGCAGGAGCAAGCATCCGTCGACGCTCTCGCTTTGTTCCATTTCGAGCGCGTTGAGGTCTTCCTGAGCGATCGGGAAACCTGGGGCCAAATTGACTGTCTTGCATTTGAGACGATTCCTTTGGTTAGAGAGATACGGGCTATCAGGAAAGCGATGGGAATGGTGGAAGCTCGGATAACGCAAGACGGCCTCGGCCTCGAGTCAAAACCGTGGTGGATAGAAGCCGTGTTTCCTGATGGAGTGTATCCCGAAACTCTACCAAGAGCAGAAGGAACGCGACTCGGGGTTGCTGATGTTGCTGCTGCGGCGCTGAGGGACGATGGCTTACTACCCGCTCCGTCTGGTTTTGGAATTAACTGTACCGCCATGGAGCATGTACGGGCTCTGGTACCCCAGGTCACCAATACGGTGAAGGAGCTTCATCTGCCTCAGAAACCTTGGTTGGTAGTATATCCAAACGGAGGCGACGTGTACGATGCAGTGACACAAACATGGATGACGAGTGATACAAGGTCTGTAATTGAGAAGCGCGAAGAATGGGTACAGAATATGGAGTGCATCGTGAAAGATATTGAAGGTGAAGTACCATGGGGGGGCATAATAGTCGGTGGATGTTGCAGGACCAATCACGAAGATGTCGAGAGGTTATGTTCCATACTGAAACCAGAGATTACCCCTTGAATTTTTCTCAGAGGGCTATAATATAACGATTTGTCCTGGTCTTCCGAACACAGTACCTGCAGTGGCAGCGGCCGATGTTCAGTACAATAGGTTTTCACACGCGCCGCTGTGTAAGAAAATGATGGGATATAGAAACGAAGCCAGGAAGAGACTGCTGCGATCTTTAATTCATGGGGCAAGGGCGGCGGCGACGGGGATCATCAACCATCGAGGAATTGGCAATGCCTGCCAAGAACGATAGGTGTTATCGGGCATTTCGGGCGTGGAAGAAGGAATTCCTGGTTTGCTGCGCAAGTCAGACTCGGACACATTGGCCTTGGCCAACCGCAGATGCAACCTCAATCAGCCCAACCCAGGGGCGCCAAAATACCGAAAACGTCCGTTGCTGTATTCCACATCACACGCCGAGAGACCAGTGGGAAAAGAATTCATGGAATGGAGGGACTGTGTTACGAGTCGTTCCACGGCCCGATACTTTTACCTGACGTTTTCCCTCTTTCCCCCGTCTCCCCGGTTTAGCCCGTATTTGTTATTCCCACCATATATATATATATGCCAGTACACGTATTGTAGCTAGGGGTTTTTCGCAATCAACCAAGCCTATAAGCCTGTCAGTGACTGCGCGAGCCTTTCGTGAGAGAAGTGACTTTCGCCACCCTCTCATATTTTTGACAGTTCCATTGGCTTAATCTTTGCTTTTATCTTTTTCTCTCTCTCATCTGCGCTTTTCTCTCTAAACTCTCTATATCTCTCTTTGTCGATATCTGGATCCCCTACGGCTTGATCACCCGAGGACATTCCGACTTCGACACCAATATCTAATTTTCTCTTTACTTCTTAGTTCCTTAGGATGTCGCGTTACCCTTTGCGCAGCCATC
>NW_025064951.1:0-1176 GCF_019112545.1 Guyanagaster necrorhizus
TACCCAATTTGTGAAGCATACTGGTTGAATTGGACCATATACTTCATGATCCGATCACCATCGCGCATCCGAAGGTGTTCTAATGCATCTTCAGCATCTCCGATAGCATCAAAGGGGCCGAAGTTGCTACGAAGCTCATCTAAGAAGGCTGCATAGGAGAATTGCCAGGCCGGTGGATTCCGCGGATTGGGGTTAAGAATGTCTGGTTCGAACCAGTTGAGCGCGGTGCCGGCCAGGAATGAAATGGCGTAGTTAACCTTATTAGCATCTGTTGCAAACGCGGTAGGTCTGTCGTTGAAGTTCAACTGAAGGGAGACAATGAAAGCCTTTAGTTTGCGAGGGTCAGAGCCATCAAATGGTTCTGGTTCCTTGACCTTGGTACGGACAGTGGCTGGTTTAGGGTTGTTGAGGGAGGCAGAGACTCCTCGTAACAGGTTCATGAATTCTAGGAACATGTCCTGCTGGTTTGGATTGTTACTTCCTGTGGGGCCGTCGGCGCTGCCTGGACCATTGGGACCACCTGGACCTCCTGGTCCCCCTGGTCCTCCTGGTCCACCTGGTCCACCTGGGAAAGGGTTTGGTGGATTGCCAGCCGGTTCCCGTCGGATGGGAGTATGAGTAGGGGTGTCTTCATCTCTGCCCTCTGAGTCTGGGCTGTCTGGATTCCCATGGTTGTTGCCCAGGGATAAGGGGTCTATTGGGGGGTCAGTTCAGGCACCATACATCAGGCTGGCCCATCGGGCCCCGTTGGTTGGGATGCTGGTGGCGTCGAAAGGGTTAGGGGAATCATCATAATTAGGTTGGCGGGCAGTGAAGCTAGAGTGATTGTAGGTTTCCCTACGGGAAGGTTGTCCCCCACTGGAGGCTGATCCGAACAGGCCTGGTTGTTCCTTTGAGGCAGATGCCAGGATGTCTTCCATGGAAAACATGTTTGGATGGGTGGGCTGCCTTTGTTCAGGATCGGTCTCTGTGGGTTTGGTAAATGTGGTGGACATGATAAAATTTTCGACTCAAGAGTTTGAGTTCGAATATACTGTTAGGAACGTGCCAATCGAGTGGGCTTGAGTGCACGCGCAGAGTCCGGCGGAGTGCGTGGGCGTTGACGAAGCTATTGGCAACGTCACCCTTGAGTCGGGGCCCAAGGATCTGGATGGACAGAACGGAGTTCTGTCAGAG
>NW_025064951.1:1221-12117 GCF_019112545.1 Guyanagaster necrorhizus
ATGGCTTATCCAAGTTGATATTCGAACTGAGTAGTTACGGTGATATACATGGCTTTATATACTAATGGTAGCTAATTCCGAGTCGGGTTCCATTGGGTTCCGGTGTGAATATTCGCTACCGAGTTCGGGGTCTAGGTATTACAATGTGAAATACAGATGTGAAATGATAATGGTGAAATGAAATTAGTAGGTAATGGGAAGCGGCCGGAGTCCGGTGGGTAGCGTGATAGAATTCGTGGTTGGTTGAGGTGACACGGAGGCCGGCGGCATGCGCGTAACATTAACCAGGAACATGCCATGGAACTGGGGACTCTCACAACAATCAGCATTTAATGATCTTAAATGCTAATTAGCTGAGGACATTGTCCTAGCAATACTAATTCAGGATGGAAAGTTCTGAGTAGAGGCTGACTTGAGCAAGAGTGTCATGATGCCATTCTTTCTTAAGAACAGAATGGCAAATAGTGACCAATGGCATTTTTATCAAAGGTGCTCACTGTCACAGAATGCAATTATGAGATTTACAACAAGAAACTCCTCACCATAATGCTTGCCCTAGCTGAATAGCAGCATTATCTCATTAGAGCAATCCAGATCTTTGAGATCTGGACAGATCACTAGAATCTACAATATTTTCATCTTTCACAAAAGCTTAATCACTGATAAGCCCAATAAGCTGAATATGAATATACACTGCACTACAAAGCTGGCACAGCAAACAAGAAGGCAGATTTTCTTAGCTGAAGGGCTGACCATAATCAAGAAGGAGACAACAATGAAGAAGTTGTATTACTATGACTCAAACACTTCTGAGCAATGCTCATGCCAATAGAGGAGGAAATATATGAGCACATCAAAAGCACAATCCAGGATCCCTACAAATAGGATCAACAAATTGCTCCATCCCTGAACTATAAACAGGGACTGAAGAAAGAAGAGAGATTAATCCACTACAATGGGTGGATCTATATCTCTAGAGATCAAGGACTTCATGGTGACATCATCACCACAAGTCATAACCATGCAATGGCTGATCATTTAGGCATTGCCAAGATAAAGAAGCTTGTATTACAGGAGTATTGGTGGCCCAAAATAGACCAAGATATCACCTGATATATCAAAGCTTGTGAGGTTTGTCAGCAAGACAAATCCTCAATGCAACTCTGGGCTGTACCACTCCACCTGAATGAGGTTCTATCATCACTATGGACTCACATTTCAGTGGACATAGTGACAGAGCTCTCAAAAAGTGATGGCTATGATGCTATTATTATTATAGTCAATTGCTTCTTCAAAGTGATCATCCTGATTACTTGCTCAACAGAGTTAACATCAGAAGGATGGGCAAAGATTCTATGAGATGAAGTCTATGCCAAATGTAGCATGCTCCAAGTCATTATTTCAGACAGAGGATTATAATTTGTCTTTAAATTCCTAGATGACTTATACCAACTCCTCAACATCAAGTGAAATGCATTGATAGCATATCATCCCCAAACAGATGGCCAGATGGAGTGAGTGAATCAAGAAGTTGAAAAGTATCTCTGACTTTTCATCAATTATCACCAAGATGACTGGACAGAATAGCTGACACTGGCCACCTTTCAACATAATAACAGGATTCATTCAGCCACTGGCAAAACTCTCTTTTTCATTAACTATAGACAACATCCTCTTGTTACCCAAAGCCAGTGAATACACACAATGACTCCAGCATCAATGGATTTTGCCACCACAATGGCAAAAATTCACAATGAAACTAAGACAGCTCTTGAAAAGGCTGCCTCAACAATGAAAAAACAGTACAACAAACATCAAAGGCTGGCCTATGAGTATTCAATCAACAACAAAGTTTGGTTGGATACAACAAACCTTCATCTCTCATGATCAAAACAAAAACTGGCAGACAAACAAACAGGATCCTTCACTATTCTTGCTAAAATCAGCATGTTAGCATACAAATTATGTCTATCCACCACTTGAAAAGTCCATAATGTCTTCAATAAAGCATTATTAACACCATATATTGCATCCACCTTTTCTAACCAGAAACATCCACCCCCACCTCCACTGGAACTGATCAATGATGAAGAACACTATGAAATTGATTAAATACTACATCACAAATTATGCAAAGTTAAAGCTCATGATAGAGGAATGACAACAACAGTCAACTACTTAGTTAGCTGGAAAAGATATGGACCAGAATCAAACCAATAGGTCAATGAGAAACAAATAGATGCTGATGAGACAATATATGACTACAAATAGTGATTAAATTGATTAATAAAACTTACAGAGAAGAAGGGCAGGTCACAATCATGATTGGACAACAGCAGAGGACATATTAACAACAAGCAGTCAATGTTTTCATGAGACTTATGAAATAATGGGCAGATCATCATGACTAGAACAAGATATTATGACTGCTTATAGACTGACAGACTTATCTCTAACAAAGCCATCAGGATGATGGTTGTCAGAGTGCTTAACTGACACTTAGAATCATGGGAAGTCAGCAGCACAGCCCTGATTCTACTGTGCTGCTGTGAAGCCTCACAGCAGCACAATGACAGAATACCTCTTTTGTCATTGCACAGCAGTAACAGCAGTAATGGTAGTAACAGCTCAACAGCAGACAATACTCTTTTGTAGGTAGCTTAGCAACACTGGACAAAGCACTCCACAACTTCAGGATAAACAATTAGGTAGTTATATCTTTAGAATAGATGACAAATAGTATATAAGTAGTATAGCTCTCACTGTAGTAACTCCAGCTTTGAGCTAAAGTTTATTCTTTCACCATCTTATCTCAAGCAACTTGTAGTGTCTTGACAACACAGTGCCATCAAACATATCAGTGGACTCTGACATTTAACCCAAAGTGTGAGATTGTATCAGTTTATCATGTGTTATTGGTCACATGGAATTTAGGCTTAACATAATTTAATGAAATGACAATCAAAAACTGGTATCTGCTACTCTTTATTTCAGAATTAATAAACAAACTTCATAGGGTCTAGTTCTATACCAAACTCAATATCTGATGAGAGTACAATAATATGTGGATCAAAGAGGAAGATGAATGAAAAGCAGCCTTCAAGACCAACAGAAGGCTGTTCAAACTGACAGTCATATTCTTTGGCCTGATTAACTCTCTAGTGATATTCCAATGGATAATGAACAATATTTTCAAAGACCTCATTATCACCGAGAAGGTAACAATCTATCTAGATGACATACTTATAATGTCTAAAGATAGAGAGGAGCACTGATGACTCATATGACAAGTACTTGAATTAATGAGGAAGAACAAGTTATTCCTCAAAACTGAGAAGTGTGAGTTTAAAGTGTTGGAAACAGAGTATTTGGGTGTCATTATCAGTGAAGGGAGTATTCAGATGAATCTGATCAAAATAGCTGAGATGATGGAGTGGCCTGCACTGACCAAGAAAAAAGAGCTATAATCTTTTTTCAGCTTTACCAACTTCTACCACTAGTTCATTCAGAACTACAGTAAGTTGTTCAACCAATAACACAACTTATTGGCAATATCCCTTGGACTTGAGAATTGTCACAACAAGCCACTTTCAATGACCTCAAATAATGATTAGCTGAGGATATAGTCCTTGCAATCTCTACACAGGATGGAAAATTTAAGGTGGAGGCAGACTCAAGTGAGAGAGCCATCAGAGCAGTCCTGTCATAGGAACAAGATGGAAAATGGAGACCAGTGGCATTTCTATTGAAGGTGCTAATAGTTACAAAAAAGAACTATGAGATCTATAACAAGAAGTTGCTAGCTATTATGCTGACACTCACTGAATGAAGACACTACCTGATCAGAGCCATACAAGTCTTTGAAGTGTGGACAGACCATTAGAATCTCCAATACTTCTGACTTCCCCAAAAACTCAACTGTTGACAAGCTTGATAGATAATAGAACTATCTGAGTACCAATACACACTTCATCACAAAGCCAATGCAGCAAACAAGAAGGCTGACTTACTCAATTGAAGAGCTGACTATGACCAGAGAGAAGAAGACAATGAAGGGGTAGTACTTCTCAAACTAGAGCATTTCTGAGCAATGGCAATGCTGACAAAGGAGAAGATACATAACAAGATTCAAAGTGCTATATGACAACTCAACCTGTAGGATCAAAAGATTGCAACATCTCTGAACTACAAACACAGCATCTTCCAGGAACAAGATCTTCTCTTCTATGATAGATGACTTTACATTTCCTGAGATCAATCATTATGAGAGAAAATCATAGTGATGAGCCACAACTATATAACCACCAGATATCCAGGGATCACCAAGACAAAGGAGTTAGTGTTGAGGCAGTACTGGTGGCCAAAGATGATAAAGGACATCAAAGAGTACATTAAAGAATGCAAAACATGTCAACAGATCAAGTCTTTGATCTGAGCACATGCCATGCTGTTGCACTCAAATAAGATACCAATACAACCATGAATCTATATCTCAGTGGACATAATTACAGGACTCCTAGACTGCAACAGTTATAATGCAATTATTATGATCATCAATCAATTCTCTAAGATAATTATTTTGATCACATGCTCAATAGAGCTATCCTTAGAAGGATAGGCAAAGATACTTTATGATGAAGTTTACACAAAGCACAGCATGCTACAAGTCATCATCTCAGATTGTAGACTATAATTTGTCTCAAAGTTTATAAATGACCTATACCATCTACTCAATATTTACAGTAATGCATTCACAGCCTATCATCCTCAGACAGATAGTCAGATAGAGCAGGTTGATCAAAAGATCAAAAAGTATTTATGCATGTTTATTAACTGTCAACAAGATGATTGAACTGAATAGCTGGCACTCACTGCTTTCTAACATAACAATTGAGTTCACTCAGCTACTAATAAAACCTCCTTCTTCATCAATCATGATCAACACCCAAACATATCCAAAACCTTATATGCCTACACCACTACACCTGCTTCTACAGACTTCACTGCTGACATGGCAAAGATCCATGTTAAAACAGAGACTGCACTCAGAAAAGTGGCTGACACCATAAAAACCCAATATGACAAACACTGACATCCAGCTCATTCCTACTAGACTAATAATAACATTTGGCTAAATACAATAAATCTTCACCTCCTCCACCTGAAACAGAAACTTGCCAACAAATAAACTGAATCTTTTATAATCACTGCCAAAGTCAGCATCTCTGTCTATAAACTCCGACTTCTATCCCACTAGTAGATCCATAATACATTCAATGAAACCCTCTTAACCCCATTCATTGTCCTGACTTTCTCCAACTAAGAATGACTCTCACTTTCACCTCTCAATCTGATTAATGATAAAGAATATTATGAAGTCAATCAGATATTAAACTACAAAACACAATGCATAAAGGCATATGGCAGAGATATGAAAACAACTGTTGACTACCTCATCAGCTAAAAGGAGTATAAAATAGAATCTAACCAATAGGTAAATGAATGACACATAAATACCAATGATACTATATATGACTATGAATTATCCCTAAATTAAGCTATCAGGATGATGGTCTTAAGGAGAGTGTAATATTATGATTTTTCCACTTTTATTCTCATTTTTGCAGTATTAACCCCTATTTATACTTAGTCAGAGTGCTTATACTAGTATTTAGGACTATAGAACAATCTTGGTCAGCACAATCAGCCATTGTCTCTTGACTCATAGTGATGCTCTGATAATAGCACAACAAGCCTTTTGTAGGCAACACCACCTCATCAGAACAACAAGTACTATAGCACAGACACTCATAATTAGTAGTAGTATATTTAGCAATAGACCTAGAGGTATATAAGTAGCATAGACAGCACCATGTATCCCTAATCTCAAACTATCCTTTATCATACTCACTTACTCAAGTCTATCTATATAGACCTTGAGATATAGCATTCACAAATATCACACATCAGACTTAAAAGTGATTGTATGAATGTGATACAGCTTCTGTTTACCATGTGATAGTGGACATATGTCACTTGGCCCTAACAAATGTAGAATTAGTATAATACAAATATATTCACTTACTTATTTGATTTTCTTTTCTTTTTCAGTATAATACACTGTTCTGCATATCTCAGCTTTCAAACACAATGCTAAGATGTGAGTATCTTCTATACCTACCTCTGTTTAACTGTATTTACTTATTATCTATGTACAGTTGACTATCTCACAATGCATAATTAGGACTGTGAGACTAGATTAGTCAGCATAACAATCTAGTCAGTCATTGTCTTTCAACACAACTATATTGCTTAATGATGCACAATGATACTATTGTAGAAAGTAATGATGCTCAAGGACAATGAGCATAATAGTGACAGAGGACACAATTGATAGCAGTATTTATAGTGATACAGGATAATTGTATATAAGTAAAATAGCTCTCACTGAAATAGCCTCAGCTTTGAGCTAAAGTTTATTTATACTATTCTACTCTCAAGCTAATCACCAAGGCCTTGTCACATCATAATCAATATTCACATCAGTGGATTCTGATGCTCTCACTCAAAGTATGAAGTGATGTCAGTCTATCATGTGTTTACAGTCATCTGCAGCTTAGGTCCAACAAGTTAGATCTAACAGTGGTTCTCCAAATAATTTGTTGAGCTTTATTCCAGTTATAAAGCTCTTTTTGATCAGATAACAATCAACTTTAAATGAAATGTAGCCTACACAATAGTGCAATTGATCTAAAGTAAGCACCTCCTCAGCTGCCTCAGCTAAATCTCCCTCATAATAAACTCAATATAGATCACTATCATCTTTTGAGACAACCTCAACTAGCTTTCCATCTGATGCACAGATGGTGCATTTTCTGCCATTAAAAGTCAACTCAAAACTAAGATTATTAAGTCAGTCAACTGAAATAAGTGTATAGCCAACTTTAGAAGAGTACATGACCTCAGTGAGTTGCAGATTGCTTATATTTGCACTATTTGATATACAGTTGACTATCTCACAATGCATATGGTCAGGAGACACCAAAACTATATGCATTTATAGATTTATGCAGAACCAAAATAGCATGTGATATGATATGTGACTTTATGTGACAATATCATCATTGCCCCAAAATGCTGTCAGTGGCTTTTAGATCAGCTTTCCATGCATCTCCTTGAATAATACCCCTCTCAACTTCCTCAGCTGTGGTACTAATCCACCCTGGTCACTTTGTGAAACACAAAATGCCTCCAGCTTTTGAATAAGCTCAAATCCTTCTCTTGTAGTTATCAAGGTCTGTTCTTCCTCACCCTCCTCTTCCTCTTCTTTCTCCTCATCATCAATGACAGTTATTTTCCTATTTTCTACTGCAATATTATGCTTGACAGCAGCAACAATCTCTTCATCTGTTGGCATTGCCTCAAGATCTTCAGTATACTCTTCTGCAATAGAGTTAACCATCTCTTCAATGATTGGAATGGGACCAAACATGCGATTTTGTTGTTTCAATTCAACAAGATGGTCCTTCAACATTATCTCTACTGTCTGAAGCTGTTAAATGGGGGCAATTTGGGTGAGAGGTGTGTTCATTTTTGACTGTGATGAAGAAGCCAACTGATTGACTGCCTCCAGTGCTTTACCAACATCATTCTCTGCATTCATAACAGCTATAAGAGCAGGATGCCAGTCAGCATCAGCATATTGGTTTCCAAGCAGATCCTGCAATGTCTGTTTGATCCCTGAAAGTGTGTATTTGTCTGTTGAGGCAAAGTCATGAACAAGGTTCTATGCAGACTTGAGGAGTGAGGCATCTTGGAAATCATTAGATAGTGTGGTAGACTGTAACTCAGATGCATTGTCAGGTATTATACTGGTGTGTTTCCAGCAGTTTGCTATTGTTTCACTGCTGATATTTGCCCAAGCATCATGAGCAATAGTTATAGCTTCAAGGAGATCAAGCTTGAAGATCTCAGACTCTCCAAGATCATCAAGATGAAGTGCACAGATACATATGGTATTCCAATCATGTGCCTTGAAGCAGTGGATAATATCAGCATCTAGTGGCTGAACATATGGAGCCATATTAGGCTTAAAGAACTCCAGCTTTGTGTTATAGGATATATAAGTGATAGAATGCTCTCGAAAGTTGTCCAAAGTTAGCAGAATCTGCTGCATCTCCCTCTTCATCTTTAAATCAAACATCTTCATCCACTCAATAAATATTTTGCTCATCATCCAGACCTTCTTGTTATTCTAATAATAGAATTCTATTACCATTAGACTCTTTTTTTTAAAACACTATAGTTGCTTTGACTTGCCAATGAAAATAACTGGCATCTGCTCACTTTTATCTGCATTCACAGCAAAACACATGATGATGCAGAACTTGTCTTGTTTTCATCCACTTATAGGACCAGATGCCAAGGTATGATCTGAGATAGCAAAGATGACAAGACCAGATTCATCAATATTCCATCTGTCTCACATTGCATATTTCAGCATAATGCTGTGAAGATGCACATGTTCTTTTTCTATCCACTGAGTCTGCTTCTCCATGCCACTGAACCTCCTGAATCTTTGATGTCTTGCAGAATGACCTCAACTATCCCTCTCCTTTCAAACACTGAACTTCTGGAATATTTATCAGATTTTCAATCCGATTTCACTTCTCTATCAGTATTGCACTAGTCACAGTCTCATCTCAGAGCTGCATGTTCTGATACCAGGATGTAACAGCATGCTCCACATCAGGTCAGGTGACAATACAAGACTTTTTGGATGATAGTGTATTAGAGTTCTCATTTGCATGCTGTTCGATTTTTGTATGAGATGCCAGTTTCCATGAAAGAGTTGATTGGGTAAAGAGCAGTGCATCTTTTTTTCAGTTTGCAAAATGTGCCACAATGTCAGCATGTCAATGGGAAGGATGGTTATCAACATGTTTGAATACTACAAGCCAGTCTCCTGTTGTGAGGTGTGGGCAGGAGATCTGCTTTGGAGGCTGAGCTGATGATGTGTATATTGAGACTTTCTCCTTCTGTTTTGTATGCTCATATGGATTTTCAGATTTAGCACATAATTTTTGTGTTAGTTCAGGAGGCATGTTTATAGAGATATAGGCTGTGTCACTTTACAATAATTTTTTTTGTGTTTATCATAGTCTATACAAATAAATTATGTTCTTTATTGTTCTAATATATGCATAATATCATATCAGCTTACTATAATTTTCAATCTGACAATGCATATTCCTAACTAGAACTATATGCATTATGCAATATGCATTTCTAGCCTATTTCCCTGCTCCCCAACTGTGTTTCAGCCTAATCCATATGCAAAATCAGAATTATGCATTTTGATATCATACATTGTGAGATAGTCAACTGTATTAATATTTATCATGCCCTTTCTAGCTGCAGAAAATTTTTGAGTGTTCACAGCATGAAATACCTTGAGCAGGATAGACTGAAATAAGTTGAAATCCTCACAGTAAGAGGAAATATAGCATGTACAGCTGGAGTCATAGAATTTAGCATAAATTTGAATATCAGGTGAGTTTACAGTATTGGTAACAGCTGCAACTGATTCTTCAGAAGTAGATACATTCTCTAAAGTTGGCATACCAGATGTGGCATCTGATTGCCTATCAACAAAGGAGTTCATATCACTCTAGTCAACATCTGAGAACAATGTATTGCTTAGCTCATCTTATGACTCATCACCAACCTCCAAAAAAAGGTCAGCATCATCATCTTCATTCTCTAAGTCCTCTAACAAGTTCTTGACTTCAGACTCATCTGACTCAAAAACTGCAGCCAGCAATGGCATGTCACTAGCATCATCAACTCTGAATGCATCACTGGCTTCCTAGTCCAAATCTGATGATTTCTCAGTCACATTGGCTATTTCATTCTTCAATCTAGAAGCCTTGCTATCATTATCTGTTATGATTTTTCATTCTTTCTTACAGTAACTCCTATTTATGCTTAGTCAGAGCATCTACACTAGTGCTTAGGACTGTGAGACTGGATTAGTCATCACAATGAGCCCAGTTGATCATTGTCTTTTGATGTGACAATGCTATCTGACAATATACAGTGATACTATTATAGGCAGTAATGATGCTTAAGGACAACAAGCATAATAACCATGAAAGACATAATTAATAGTAGTATTTATAGTGACTCAGTACAACTGTATATAAGTAGGATAGCTCTCACTGGTATAACCTCAGCTTCAAGCTAAAGTTTATCTTCATACTATTTCATTCTTGAGTCAATCACAAAGTCTTAAAGCATATCAATCAGTATTCACATTAAGTGGACTCTGATATTTCACTTGAAGTGCAAAGTGATGTTGGTTTATCATATATTTCTGATCACATGTGACTTAGGTCTAACAATTAGCTTGAAGCTTCTAGCTTCTCTTTTTTTATATGCAATAGCATAGAAGAAACTGAATGTCATCTATCAATCCTAAATCTCCAAACTTTGATCACAAATTCTTTAAACTCCTCATCTCTATCATCAGAATATTGTTAAAATTATTAGTGATCATTCAGCTGTGCTGAGGATGCTAATTAATCACAGCCTAGGCAGTTAAACACTACCAGGAGTTTCAAAATATCTGCCATATACTCAGGAATATAACCTCTGACTTACCTCTTCATGACATCTTCAATTCTGTCTGACTCTCCTACCAGCCTATAGAGCATCCAATACCTAAAGCTGGGCCTAGTAGCTTGTATTCAAGAGATGTTCAAGAAACAGAGAAACACCAATACCCCTCTTGACTCTCTCGATCAGATAGCAGAAACCAAAACCCTCACATCACAGGATTCTAAAACCTGTGGATCCTGCTCCTCATCTCTAACCATAAAGATAAGGACTTTCCCA